>NC_137006.1:22533688-22768688 GCF_032717465.1 Coenobita brevimanus | reverse complement strand
TCCGTTCAGCCGCCATCTGAAACTACAGAACCAATTGAGGCATTGACATGTGATGTAGAAGAGGCCGATGATGGCATAGTGATGCACTGTTCAAGGTAGGTGGGTCGAGGAAGTAGCCGGCTGCTAGTAGTCTCCAATGACACAGACACAGTAGCTCATCTACTTCATTATGTTTAACAGTTTCGTTAGCGAGGCCTCCAAGAATTGTGGGTAGAGTTCGGCACAGGTGAGCGACGAGGTCATATATCACCACACACCCTTGCAGATAAGCTGGGAGAAGGACTATGTAAAGTCATCGTGAAGGCGCATATACTGACCGGAGATGATGCATTGATTAAGATAGGTACCAAACATGCGTCTCTGTCATCTGATCCAGAGCATTACTTGTCTGATTTTGCAGAGTCTGACACTCTCACTAATGAGATCTTAACGAAAACCGAGGCGTATCTTGTTCAGGTGTGGGCTGGCGCGAAAGGCAAAACCGAATCGCGAACGTTTGACCAGGTCCGGGTGGAAGTCCACCTGCGAGCTCTGACACCAAAGTCGTTGGAAGCCTTGCCACCAACTTCAAGTGCAATTCATGGCCACATCAGGGGAGCATTTTACTCTGTCCGTAAAGTTCTATGCTTTCTTGATGTTACCCACCCTGCCACAGACCCGACTAAATACAGATGGGTGAAAGACAATATGCTACTTCCTGAAGAATGTCTGAATCCATTACCACAAAGAATGATAGTCGTTTGTAAGTGCACGGAGAAGTGTGGCTTAGTGCGATGTTTGTGCAGCAAGGCGAGTGTCAATTGTGTAAGTTTTTGTCATAAGCAAGGGTCGGCTTGTCAAAATAAGTGAAAATGCCATCGTTCATTCATGATTAAGCCATATGTCCACGAAATGGCTTTATATTATGTGATACGGCATGAATAGGAAATGTTCTTGAATAAGTACTTCTCTATAATTGTTTTCATTCCTTATTTGTGCCCATCCTGAATTTTGGGTATCACCTTCGGCGATATCGAACCAATAAAGGTACAATCCTGTCGGCAGTGCCTGAAGACTTCATAATTAGCATAAAAATTAGATAGTCAAGATACTTCTGTCAAAACTTACACAACTTTCTTGTTTGGGGAGGGTCCGAATGGTGGCCATCTTGGATTTCGGGTATTATGCAAGGTCATATTTATTTCCTATAAGCACCATCGTGTCGGCCGTACTGAAAACCCCATAAAGGTCTTCTAGGTACAATATTTCTATTAGAAATTGTAAGCCTTTATAGTCCTGAAAGGCACCACTGGTGGTCATTTTGAAAACCTCCAATTTCTCACTTAAGCTACGATTCTAGCAGTTCCACCTAACACTGTTTTGAAGCTGGCGATATCCCTTACTCAAATCACCAGTCAAATTGTCTTCCTAAGAAGATGTATACGGTCTCTAGAGCAGGGACAGGACTAGCAAGGAAGCATTGGCTCATGCAAGGGACGGGACAACAGAGGCGGTTGCTTGTCAGAGGTACAGGGGTCTGGTTGGCCAGACAGACAGGAATTATTCAACATCAACAACCCAGCTGACCCATGGAAATTAAGCTGAGGGGATTTGTTGT
Organism: Coenobita brevimanus; assembly: GCF_032717465.1. Taxonomy (NCBI): domain Eukaryota; kingdom Metazoa; phylum Arthropoda; class Malacostraca; order Decapoda; family Coenobitidae; genus Coenobita; species Coenobita brevimanus. The sequence goes on along the minus strand of NC_137006.1, from coordinate 22,767,091 downwards.
GGACTTTGGAAACCCAGTCGCATCTTTCCATTCACCAGTTTATTTATTTATGTAGTTATTTACATATTTTTTACTTAACAACCCTCCGAAGCAGGATGCTATCGTTTTTTGCCAACTCGCCCAATACTATTGTGTGAGATTCAGCCTATGTGTGTGTGTGTGTGTGTGTGTGTGTGTGTGTGTGTGTGTGTGTGTGTTCTTTAACTCCACCACGGCTATTTCATGAATATGAGTCAAACCTCCCATGTGAAATCGTCTGGGTAATTCGAAGGTTTTGCACTATACAGTGTTCAGTTTTCCACCCATGATACTTGGGGAGATAATCCCCAACAACAAATAAAAAATTCTTAGAAATAGTAAGATGAAGGAATATATGGCTTTGATATCAATAGACATGTTGGACAATGGACTTTAAACCATAATACGATATTTGGGGCGTGTGACCTACCAATGATTCTTGCGGGGCTCAGTTCCCTCCCCTCCCCCCCCCCCAGAAAAAAAGGCCGGAAATAGAGGAAAGTACGCACATGGATGTAAATCAAACTTCTCAGGTCAGTTAGGCTGGTTCCTTGATAATGACTTCCTCTATAGAAAATTTTCAACCATAATTTTTGGGGAGTCAGCCCCCTCCAAAACTTATAAAGGATACAAAATAGTTAAAGGGCAGATATTGACTTGATACCTTAGGACATGTTGTAGATTGGGCTCCCATCCGTGAATTACTACTACTAATAATAGGCTTACCACCACCACCACCACCACTACTAATACTGCTACTACCACCATTACTATTGCTCACTAGGTGTGTCCAAGAATATCACCCCTTCACATATGCCAACGCTGTTATGTGGCTTTTAGAACGGGACACTAGCTGCTTTTGTAATAAAAAAAAAATATTTTTGCTTTTCCTTCAAATCGACATGCATATCACAGGATGGGGTATGAAGTTTACACGTCTTCTTTGAATGCATGGGAATAAATGCACATCTACCTAAGTTATTATTTAAAAGGGTAATATTCGCTTCTGTGTTACAATCGGATTAGTTTTTTCCATGCAAAGGGTAAATATTCCTTGTTGTAAATATTTTTTTTTTTATTATAACGCTATATTCTTTCTTTGTAGTTAAATAGTTTTGCATATTTTACGTACTGTAAATTTATATTCTCTTCTGTGTATCAGTCAGGCTTAGTTTTTGCAATTTAGGTTAATATTCTTTTCGATATGATTAGTCAGTTTTAGTGTCGGCATCTAATAAGATATTCATCCTCTGCTGTGACATTAACTAGTTTTAGTTTTTTTGCATTAACTTGGTTGTTATATTCACATGTTATTCATTCTAACTCTCCTTATTACGTCTTCCTCATAATTATTTATTTTCCTGACGATACAATGCAGGCATTTTCTCCTATACAATTCTGATATAGAGTTGCAAGCTGTGAAGATATTTACCCTTTCTCTTAAATTCTACAGTAGTTTATTTCTGGATAGAGCAGGTAAATGTTTCGTTGTGTGTTCTTCATGCAGACTAAGGCGATATTAAAAACATAATGACGGTAGCTTAGCATCCCTTCCCTCTTTACTACCAATATACATGTATACAGAAGAAATATGTGCTGCGTGTGACGTGGTGTGTCAGGTGATGAGAAGACTGAAGGGAGTGCAAGGAACAGCATGGTAGAATGAAGAGGTGAGAGAGGCTGTGGCACAAAAGAAGAAAGCATACAATGAATGGGTGAGAAAAAGGGGCGTGGAAGAAGTTGAGAGGCGGAAGAGAGAGTTATATGTAGAAAGGAAGAGAGAGGTGAAAAGATTAGTACGAGAGAGTAAGAGGAGAGTGGATGAGGAATCTGAAAGGAATTTGAGTGTAAAGTGGAGGGACTGTAAGAAAATGTTCTGGAAAGAGGTGAAGAGAGTAATACAGGGTGACAGTGAAGTTAGTAGGGAAGTGAAAGATAAAAATGGTAGATTACTGATGGAAAAGGAAGAAAAAGTGAGCAGATGGAGGGAACACAGAGAATGGAAGTAATGCGGGTATAAGTGGCTGGGGAATGGCTGGGAGAAGGAGGGAGGTGAGAAGACAGGAAAAAATCAGTAGGATAGATGTAGAAGCAATGAAGAAAGTCAAATTGGGGAAAACCCCAGGAACTGATGAAGTGTGTGGTGAAATGCTGAAGCATGGGGGAGAGATAGTAGTAGATTGGATGTGGAAGATGTGCAGATTGGCCTGGGAGGAAGGTAGAGTCCCGGAGCTAAAGTTAGGTATAATTATTCCATTGTACAAAGGAAAAGGGGAAAAAGAAGTGTGTGGTAATCATAGAGGCATTTGCCTTCTTAGTGTAATAGGAAAAGTGTATGGTGGGATACTTTTGACAGAGTTAGGGAAATAACAGAGGAATTAGCTGGAGAAGAACAGGGAGGCTTTAGGAAGGGAAGAGGTTGTGTAGATCAGATATTCATTCTTAGATCTTTAGTGGAAAAGATTCTTGAGAAGGAAAAGAAGTTGTATGTGCCCTTCATGGATTTGAAGAAATCATAGACAAAGATTGTGGAAAGAATTAAGAATATATGGAGTAGATGGGAAGTTGTTGAATGCTGTGAAGAGTACGTATGATGGTGCTAAGGCAGCAGTGCGTGTGGATGGTGAACTGAGTGAATTTTTCTCTTTGAAGGTTGGGTTGAAACAGGGATGTGTCTTGTCTCCATGGTTGTTCAATCTGTACATGGATGGGGTAATAAAAGAAATACAAGGTTGGGCAGTGGATGTTGGAGTGGCCCTAGTGAGAGAGGGTAGTGTTTGGAAACTCCCTGTACTGTTGTTTGCAGATCATACTGTGTTGTTAGGTGAAGACGAAGTGGAGCTGCAAGGCTTGGTGGATGAGTTTGGGAGAGTGTGTAGGAAACGGAATCTCAAGGTGAATGTAGGGAAGAGTAAAGAGATGGTCTTTGAGAGAGGTGAAATCAGTGAATGTACAGTGAGGTTGGATGGTGAGGAAATGGAAAATGTGAGTACGTTTAAGTACTTGGGGAGTGTGATGAGTAAGGATGGAGGTTTGGAGGGTGAAGTGCTTGAAAGGGTACAGCAGGGAAGAAAGGTTGCTGGTCCCTTGAAAGCAGTGATAAGAAACAGGGAAGTGAGCATGGAAGTGAAAATGTTAATACATGACAGTATTGTGATACCAACTCTAACGTATGGAAGTGAAGCTTGGACGTTGTCGGTAGGACACAAGTCAAGACTGAGAGCAGTGGAAATGAGTTATTTAAGAGGAGCCTGTGGAGTCACATGTAGAGACAGGCTGACAAATGAGGATATAAAGGAGCGTTGTGGTGTGGATGTGGATGTGATAGGAAGCGTTAGGAGGAACACACTGAGGTGGTTTGGCCATGTGGAGAGGATGGAGGGTGAGAGACTGACGAGGAAAGTGTATGTGAGTGAGGTGGATTGGGTGAGAGGGAGGGGGAGGCCGAGGATGAGACGGAGGAATGGAGTGGAGAGGTATATGAGAGAGGGGTGTGTGAGTTGGGAGCAGGGCACTGAAATAGCGGGGGGCAGGGCGATTTGTTTGTGGCCACCCCGTACGGGATTAAGGCGTCTGGCAATAGATAGATAGATATATGTATTTCTTCGTGTCGACAGTAAGTATTCTTTCATACAAATGATACCTTTTATCAGTAAGTAATGGCTACTCTGATTACCATGTTGAGATGCCACAGGTTCAAAACAGCAACCTTTACATAATGTTTAGAGACGTGCACATGAAAACACCGACGAAGCCGAAATTTAAGCATATGGACCCAAAGACCTTCGCTGTTTAACTACAAAGTTGATTGGAAAGCACTTCTAACCGTAGGAGTCGCGAAATCGTTTTTAGTTCTTCGTTATTCTTTCCTTCTTCATCAGTCATAACTCCATACCGTAAAGCCGTACACGAACGTGTTACGTACCAAAACGCTTCTTAACAACCGGGAAAGTTTCTTTTCATAGTGAAGTGGAGCATTCGAGGTAAAATACGGGAATTAAAGCCCAAAATCTTAATCAGTCAGAACTCTTCTCGGAATATATAAATCTCTACGTATTGATGGTGCTTCTTCCACGTATGGATTTTACCTCTACTGTATCAGTAATCGCGGTACTTAATATCGTACGTCAAAAGTCGTTATAATATAGAGCTAATGTGCATAGGCGAAATATTTTATATAAATTCAGAACCACCTACAGTAGTGCTCATGCATATTTTTTTATATTAAATCTACTTCACTAAGTAAATGACACACTCACTTTCCCAGGCATAAGAAAAACGTTTAAGCTCTATAGGATAACTGATTTATTTATATCTATTATACTGTTTTATCCTCTTGTCATTCAGTAACAGAGACATTAAGACCGTAACTCACAATAGCGGATTAACATACAGTAATTAAAGACACAGTGTGTCACTATTATAATACACGTTATCCATTTTCTGCACATTCCGTCATCCAAGTCTAAAAACTTTATTCTATACAGTGCCAAAATCTCAACAGTCTGTGGTTGGTGATTTGGTAAATCATTTAAGATGAACCACCTCGCCGGACACAGTATAAATTTGCGAGAAAAACAAGCCTTGAGAACACTATTTATTTTGTTACAAAGAACGTTCCTCATTTTAAATTATGTTTTTGAGGGTAGCGTCTGAGTATTTCAGTCGCCACAAGGAAACGTCGATAGTCTATTGCCAAAGATGTTGAAAGGGTGTGGTAAGTTAACAAGGATTTTTAGTCTATACTACCTTCCAAGAGAGAGAGAGAGAGAGAGAGAGATGGAATGAAGTAACGCTGTAATGGAAGGCAACGCAAAATTAATGAAGACAGAAAATTTCCTATCTCAATAGGACAATCTATTATGTGGGAATGATATAGGTAAAGGCGTTTGGTAAATGATGTATTCCAGGGAAATCTGATCATTAAAATACTCTATGAATGATAAGAGGTGAGAATTAAACAGTTTGTATTGAGCTGAAATGCATATGAAAAGTGCATGATGGACACATCACGGTTCTCTAGGGCTGCTCAACCTGATGGTGGAGCCAGATGTGTCTGCTCAGTGCTACGACCACTGACCTATTTTGCCTAAAGCATATGTATGTTATTGTAAAGGATCATCAATATATCAATTACCAAATACTGGATAATTACCCATGAAATATGAATGTTGTGTTTTAGGCATAATGCAGTAAATTGTTCGACGCAGATCTAATTATCAGAAAAGATGCAATGTGTGTGTGTGTGTGTGTGTGTGTGTGTGTGTGTGTGTGTGTGTGTGTGTGTGTGTGTGTGTGTGTGTGTGTGTGTGTGTGTGTGTGTGTGTGTGTGTGTGTGTGTGTGTGTGTGTGTGTTGGAAGATATTATTGACTAAAAATCCTTATTAACTAACCACAGCCTCGCAACTTTTATGTCAACAGACTTTTCTTGGCTGGCAGGTAAAATGGGTACCCAGGGTACACGCAGGGTAGGTAACTGTGGAAACCTGGATGATGCAGTGGCTTTATCTCCCAAAAATATTGGAGAAAAACACATCACAGGCTGGAAGACCTATGTAATAGGGATGAGCACTGTGGGTAAGCGCCTCAAGGCGTCTGTTCCTGCTTTTGCCTTTACACACTCGGGTTCATGGGATTGAAGAAGAACAATAAGAACCTAGTGCCAAAATCCAACACAAAGCCGGATCATCGGCTGCAAGTTGTGTACGCTGGGCGGGCCGGGAGCACAGATGCGGCGTGGTGAAAGAAATGGGTCAATGGAAGAAGCGTATTGCAGATCGGACTACTGAAGTAGGGAACGCAATTAGATGTCGGAAAGATGATCAGTAGAGGTAAGCAAGGACATGATATTATGGGAAAGATACGGTGATTCTCGGAGGAAGTCTGCAAGAAGGGGAGGACGTCGCTGTATGACGTAAAGAGGACAAACAGGGAAAATATGGCGTACGGAAAGGATGATATTCCAATGAGTACAGAGAGGAAGGTGGTCACCAGACATCAAATAAGAGTGGGTACGTCTAGTATGACCAATTATAAGACAAGCTAAAGCAGTCTCCCACCTCCTATTACGGTGGCAAGAGGTCAACCAGGGAGAAATAAAGGGTTTAACAACACGGAGTGTATTATTAGTGACAGATTCCCAATCAGACTGCCATCGGTGTTAAAGGAAGGAAGAGGCACCTCTGGCAACAGCCGTGCGAGCCAACTGATCAGCACGTTCATTGCCCGCGATGCCCACATGTCCTGGGACCCAACAGAACTGGACTGTTTTACGACGAGAAGAGATACGGAACAACCATTCCAAGATACGAAGGACTAAAGGGTGAGAAGCAGAAGGTGACTGAAGAAGGGACAGAGCACTATATGTATCAGAGAATATCACAGATGAGGAGAGGAGGCACGACAAATATACCGCAACGCAAACAAAAGGGCATATAATTCTTCAGTTAGAACACTCGTATAAGCAGCAAGGCTAAAATTATAAAAGGTGTCAGGAATGAGAACTGCGAACCCAACACCTGCAGGGTTTTTTGAACCATCAGTGTATATAAAGACTGCAGAGGGATGGCGGGAGAGGGTCGGAGAACTGTGAACGGAGAATGAATGAAAGAGAATTGGACTTGGAATTACAAACGTGGGGTCGCGGAAGTAGCCAAGGGGGAGAAAGATATGTGTGGAAAGAAAAAACATTACTAATAGTATGAGATTAGTGCGAGAGGAGGGTACGAGCTTGAACTGCAAAAGGTGGCTTGATCCTAGGATGTGAGGAAAACGTGTAAAGTCAGGACTGGGAGGAAGTAGAGAAGGGGTATAAGGAAAACAGTGCAACTTAGCATAAGCACGAAGAGAAAGTAAAGCACGACGGCGGAAAAGTGAGGGAACTGATTCAGCATAGAGACTCTCCACCGGGAAAGATTTAAAAGCGTCAAGAGCCAGATGCAAATCGTGATGTTGCGCAGAATCAAGTTGTTGCAGAACGGTGTCTGAAGCGGAAGAATAAACTTGGCAAGCATAATCAGGTTTGGAGAGAACGAGAACAATATGGAAACGAAGGAGAAAAGTCTGATCAGCACCCCACGACACATGAGACAAAGTTTGTAAGAGACAGAGGCGTTGCAAGGCTGAAATTTTCAAGGAAACAATATGATCCTTCCAAGTAAGACGGGAGTCGAAAAGAAGGCCAAGAAAGGAAGCGGAGGTTTTGTATGGGATAGGAGATCCATAGAGGAAAACAAGGCTGTTGAGAAATAAGATGAGAGCGAGTAAAAGCAATAAATACATGAGACTTAAGAGGAGAGAACCGAAAACCATAAGAAGTAGCCCATTCTGAGGCAGCGGAAACCGCACGTTGAATTAGGGCACCAAGGGCAGAGATATCAGAGTGTGAGGCTTATATCGCAAAGTCATCTACATATAAAGAAGAACGAACCCCAACCGGGAGACAAAAAACTATCGCATTGAGAGCCAATAAAAATTGAGTAGTGCTAAGAACACTGGCTTGGGGAATCGGGTTGATGGGATAACTAGACGTCATTTCGTAGCTCTTTACTCATGGACCTCTCCTAACATGAAAAGTTGTCCGGCGGTACGCATAATAAATTACAACATACGGCCTTGGGCTGATGAAGTTACGTTCACATGAAAAAAAAAACAAAATCCAGTAATGATGTACGTAGGCTAGGATTAAGGCTGTTTACCTCATCTTTTGGAAAAACCTTTTAGTACAGGCCGTCATCACCATCATGCAATCATTAACACCTTTTTCTCGAGTAATAACACACACACATTCACACAGTTCCAGTAACGCCAGCGTAATATCCTTTATTGTTATTATACAGTATTCACCTCTATACCTCCAGGGTAACAGTCTACGTGTTGTTTTTACGTGTTATGGTTGATCAAAGGGTCGCATTCTAAGTAGACTGGATATTTCGTATCACATTTTACTTCACGATTTATACTATATAGTATATCTCCATCTTTTGCCTGTTAATGATCCAAACGATGTCGATGTTGAAACGACAGACCGTAATAATTTTCAATATGCTATCAATGCAAACTTAGCTGATATCAGGATGCAAATCATGTACAACTGAATGTTATAATGTAATGCATAAAATATCACGAAGAGATGATGGTAAGATTTCTACGCGGTGCACGGCAGGGGCGTAGAGAAGAGGGGGCGGGCGGAGGAGGCGGCTGCCCCCCCCCCTCCCTTGAGGGTCTTGAAATCGTATGGGGCTAAAAAAAAATAATAATAAAAATAACTCTTAAAAAAAAACACGAATCACTTGAGAGAGAGAGAGAGAGAGAGAGAGAGAGAGAGAGAGAGAGAGAGACAGAGACAGAGACAGACAGACAGACAGACAGACAAAGAGAGAGAGAGTCGTGGTCAGTCAGCATCATGCAGACATAATTTTGGATCAGTTCTCAAAAAGAAAAGTAAGAAGACTGAATCTCCTTTTATGAATGTACAGTACTGTCATGCCATGCAAAATTGCTGACAGCATAGTTATGTATCTAGAATTGTTTGTTTGTTTGTTTATTTTTCATTTTAGTTGATATAGCGGTTATAGAGTACCAGTATGAATGAAACGACATTAATTTGTCTGAGTTCGACAGTATCTTATGTTTTTGTTAATCAGGGTTTCCTAATTTAATTAATCGGAACTATGATTTCTTACGAAATAACTGTTTAAAGTATAAAAACGATCAGCTCGAATGAGTGCTAGAGATTTTATTGCCTGAGATCAAAGTAGAAATCTGGTGTGTGTGTGTGTGTGTATATATATATATATATATATATATATATATATATATATATATATATATATTATGAAATATTTTATTTTCTTAGAATATTCAGTTAAATACAGCAGACAAGTCTAAGTAAGTTAGCATATTTTACAGGCTTACCCAAGTGGGTACACTTCCAATGAGTGGCACATTAATAATTATAGGTGATGTATGGACTATGAAGTGGTTGTGAATATGTTATGTGATACTTGAGTCTTCAGGTACCAAGAGATTTGTGAAATATTTAAAATTATATTGCTTTCCTATAGAACACAATAATATGTTTTTGTTATCACCTTCTGTCAGATTATTTTTGACATTTCCATGTTCCAGCTAACATAGCTAAGATTATTATGCTCTCAAAGGCGAGGAAAATGCACATGAGACTCGCAGATGCATTACTGTTCGTTTATTCCATAAGGATAATTGAAAAAGCTTCTTTTTTCAGTCAAAATCATTTTCTTGCTCTATTTTTCACGATTTTCACTATAATGAGTTACCATGTAAATATTGCAATACATACATTCGTAGGCTGCAGAAAGCCCCTAAAAGTACATAATTTTCATAAATTTTCCTGAGGGGGCACACGCTGCTCCTCCAGATCCCCCAACGGCGGAGGGCCGCTTCGCTCGTCTCTCACCACCTTTTCAAGAATCTAGAGACATCTTTCTCCCCCCCCCCTTGTGAAGTATCTGGCTACGCCCCTAGTGCACAGTAGGCTACTTTACGCATATTTCCTTTGGTGTTGTTATTCTGCTCTCCAACACTTACGGAATAATAGTCTTCGTGTCTTTGATGGTGGAAACTCCGCTTATATGTTTACTTAATATATTCTTGCTACGTTCAGGCTATGTTATTCAGATTTCAGTATACTTTATGCAATGAAAGAATAATGAATGTTATATTTTACTTCACCATGTCGACAAATCTTGCTTAAGTTTAATACAGTTGTTTGCAGAGAGAGAGAGAGAGAGAGAGAGAGAGTATTTAAATGCTATCGGACTGAAGGTGTTGGTAAGGTGGGTGGTTTGTAAGTGTGTATTCCGATAAAAAAGTTGAGAAGAAGGATGGAACTGGAATATATTAATATGGTGAAGAGCAGAGGTAGATTGAGATGCTTTGGGCATGTTGAAAGGATGGAGGATGATAACTGCGTGCGGACGATGAGAAGTGTAAGCGTGGAGAGTAGGACTGCGAGAGGCAGACCGAAAACGACCAGGGACGAGATCATAAAGTGTGACAGGGAAAAGAACTGAACAGGGAAGCTGGCAGAGTTTGAACAGCGTGGAGAGACGCCATTAGGTGACCAAGGCAGATGCTGCATGCAAGAAAGTTGTAGTCTTCATAAACGAGACAACGATACAACATTTTGGAAGGATACTATGTAGAAGACATAGCTCACCATTCACTACTATGCCTCACCTTGCTATACTTCGAACGGCTATACCTCGCCCTGCCACATCTTACAAACACACCAACACACCCTTCCTACTTAAAGACCGTCTCATACAGAAGACCACACGAACTAGGTTACATTTGAGTGTTATGTCACTAAATGGCAACTGTGCTTATTCACCGAGGCAGCTCACATCTACACAACACTGCATGCGCCAGGATCGTAATCTAAATTGCAATAAGTAGCAGACACTGAACACTGCTACAGTATAGCAAGTACTGTCACATTTCTTAGTGTCACACTTAACACTGTCGCAGGTCACACTGCCACATATCACCCATTCACGCCACACACTAGCGCTGACCAGGGACCTACGCGTGGTGACGGTGTGTGCCCTGGGTGGAGCCAATCCTCCTCATATTTCCCTGCATCTCGCCGTGAAAAGGACCGTGGCTTCACCTTATAAGACGCTTTCTATCACAAGGAGGCACCGAATCCCTACACGGTGTATGTACTGTTTTGTAGCTGTAGAACGGCTACGCAAAAACACTTATTTAACTGCGGTCGACAGGTCTGCTCAGGCAGATAGACTGGGGTAAGCAAAAAACGTCAATACCAATACCTCACACTGCCATACCAAAAATTGCCACACTTCTTACTGCCAAACCTTACAGTGTCGCGTTCTTCTCTGGCAGAGTCTACAATGAAATCCTCATACTGCCACATGTTAACATGTGGACGTTGCGGCACGTGGGAGGATTGCTGGGCCTCAGGGAAGCATTAAAGAAAAGTCGGACTCTTAAGAAAAATACCACATTAAATGGTTTCATATCTCTCTCTCTCTCTCTCTCTCTCTCTCTCTCTCTCTCTCTCTCTCTCTCCCTCTGATTTCGGTATGGTATTTGGCGTTAGGCAGAATGTATATAAAAGGCGTCACGGTACTGAATGAACTAAAGGGAACAATTTCAAACATGTACAGTACCAAAGGCCGCGACTAATCTGAATATGATGGTCTGACGAAGATTTAAGGTGTCAAGTACCGAAGGAGTTAAAGGAAACTAATCCCTAAAATTCTCATTTAAACATCATTTGGCGTTACCAGGAATAAGATTTAATACCGGTATGTCATAGCAATTAGGATTTCAGCGAGGGTATTTCCAACACTTCCACTGCTAGAGATCTCATTTCAGCTAGTAATATCGTCTGAAGTAAGCATACAGTATGTAAGACATCATGATACAGAAAGGACTGGTGAAGGTGTGTGTTTTTTTTTTTAATCCATTTCAACATCAGATGTTTCTCCTAAGCCGAGTGTAATAGTCCAGTGGTGCAAGAAAATTACATCACACGGCATCATTGCACTAAGAGGGTTATTGAATATTGTTGATAGCTCCTCCACTATACTCTTTCTTTAACTTGAGCAAAATTGGCATTTCTCAATCTTGAGCTCTTTACGAATGCGAAAGGATATAATAACATTAGAAAATGATGATAAACTCAAAGACGTGCTTAGGAAAGGATGCCTATCCATAACACTGTCTATCAGCCATTGAGCTAAATGAAACATAGTGCACAGGAGTACACAGGAAGTACAGCTAATGGGAGATATAATGACCCAGGACGAGATTATTCGTTGGTAAATAAACTAATTCTATAAGATCTAACCAACGTGTAAGAGAAAAGGGTAGAAAAGATGAAGGTTTTCTTCCATCCACCACACCATCCTGCTGCAGTGGCACTAAAACGATAGGATAACACCATGTTTGACAGAATGAATCAGCATGAGAATTTATATAGGAGAGGTAGAAGAGGAACGAGCATGCAGTGTGTAATCTCTAATCTTCAGATCTGAAAAAAAAAAAAAAAAAGAGAGAGAGAGAGAGAGAGAAAGAGAGAGAGAAATGGATTCCCCGAGCTAGGCAACTAAGGCCATATAGCCCCGCTGGGTTACAGGAGGGCGCTATCCATCCCGGCAACGGTAGCCCGGGCGAGGCTCGAACTTGCGAACTCCCGATCACAAGCTCAGCGCGCTACCACTGTGCTACCACGCCCCCAGAGAGAGAGAGAGAGAGAGAGAGAGAGAGTACTGGTATGAAATTGAGCACTTTGTTTGCCTTGTTATTGGCTGCAGTAAACTGTTTACAGTTGTTGAGGTCATTACATATAATAACTCCTAACTCATTCTCGTCCATTCCTTCCATCAGGTGTGTATCGGACATGCGAGGCTAATATTTAATGTTTATGTCTTTCCCGATGCAGCCAGTGAACGAAAATCTGGGCCAAGTTGCGGTGAATCGGTTATACCACAACACTCTCCTAAAGTTAGGAAAGTTGGCGGTGTCAAGAGTACCAGACAAATTGTGAAATTGAAGAAATTATAATTATATAAATACCATACAACATAGTATGAAGTTTTAAAACCCAAAATGTAGCCTATGGCAGAGGTAGAAGGTGCCAGTGTGCCACTCTCTCTCTCTCTCTCTCTCTCTTTCTCTCTCTCTTTCTCTCTCTCTCTCTCTCTCTCTCTCTCTCTCTCTCTCTCTCTCTCCAGTAATTGGATAGTAAGTTTTTCAATATCAAGGTTGCACCATACTTTATAAGAATCTGTAAGTTCGTTAGGTGTGTATAGATCTCTCTCTCTCTCTCTCTCTCTCTCTCTCTCTCTCTCTCTCGTCATACGTGACAGCACAGAAAAAAATGTACAACCAGAGAAATGAATATGCATGATGTAGGGAATCCAGCTTTGTGTGAGCCCAACCCGCAGAGAAATGTGTTGCCCTACTATTTCCTACCCTTCGACGGTAGCGTTTCTCTCGCCTGAAATAATCGTGTGTTGTTGGTTATAATATTTTGTTATTGCTTTCACAACAACCATTAGGTCTGTTTATTTCCAGTGCAATTCGTACATGGATCCATAGCAATGACGAGTTACAAGGTTAAAGGTCTGTTTTTTTTTTTTTTTTGCTTCATCCTTTTTCTTACTTGAACAATTTTATTTGATTTTATTTGAAATAAATCAAAAACTCATCTTTTGCAGTCAGGCTGGTAATCTAGAAAGTCTGTCTGAAGTAGAACAAAATCGTCTTTCGTTTGTGAGAACATTACTCAAAAGGCTTTCTGTGCGTCAAGGGATAGGCATATATTTCTAACCTTTCTGTAAAGGTGTATACAATTGTTAAGCATATAAGAGAACACAACAAGAGGACGTCATACCTCATGCAAAGACTTAAACATTTAAATTTCCACATTTTGTCTGGTATTAATTCCCTTGACTTGGGAAGATGTGTTCATTGCAGCGTTAGAGTTAAAAGAGACGCATCAACAATGACTGTTATGCTGCAGTGCTTATCGTATATTTAACTAACATGTTGTAAATACGTATGTGTGTTTATGGCAGTGACAAATTTAACACAGGAACATCTAAAGTGACTACATCTCTTTTGCAGACTCCCTTTCCGTACGTAGTGGTATAAACTCTGTGCACCCATTACCTTCCATGACAGCATTACCAACAATCCTTCCTTTTTTTCCACATTCACACCTCGGCATACTACTCCAGCATTCATCATCACTTCGTTTTCCAGTCTTAAATACTCTTATATCAATGGTATTAATCCTTATGCAACAGTTGGTGTACTTAAGTATTTTATTCTCACTAACACCAAACGAATTGATCGATCTGGGCGAAACCAAAGCAGTCAAAGGCTTCAAAAATAGTATCGTATAATCATTCTGCTTCTAGTCGGCTATGCATGACTTTTTTTTTTTTTTTAAGGCTGAGCCCAGAAGCCCAGACCACTGTGCACAGTCGATTGAAGACTTAGCAGTGAAAGCGTTATATACAACCAGGAGCATACAAATACTGAATATTCGCAGTCTCCTCTATATCCGATTTATTTCATAAGTAATCCCTCCACTATCGGACATAATAGAGCCAAAGGCATGTCCGGAAAGTGGTCCTGTCCGGATAGTGGGCACCAGCCTCCTGGACTTGTACTTATGGACCCTAACTCAGAAAAACACCTATACAACTCCCTCTGGACATGCATAGCATCTATTTAAGACCCAAATCACACCAGTAAGGGACATAAAAGACTGAAATAAATGCAAAAGAACCATAAAATGAGGTTTTTGAGGTAGGTTTATACAATATTAAACATTCTGGGTACTTACAAGTCCCTGGCTCCTGGACTGGTAGTTATGGACCCTAACCTAGCCTAACTCAGAAAAACACCTCCCTACTGCACATGCTTAGCACCGAAGACACTACATATTCACACCAATAAGAGACATAAAAGAGTGAAATGAGGTGTTTGAGGTAAGTACAGTATGGAAAATACAGTGCAGTACAGTATGAAACATTCTGTGTACTTACAGCAAGTCCACGGCCATCTCGATGAATAACCACCTCCTCTCAGACTCTGACAGTAAGAAGGATTTCCTGAAGCACTTGCAGTACACTGTTCATGAAGTCTTGCACTTAACTTAGTCATTAGCACTCAGAACTCCATTCTCTTCACACTGCTCACTCTTGTCTTACTTATGCTCCATTGAACCTTAAGTGTTGCACTCTGCACTTTAAGCCTTTCCACTCATAAAACCATTTTCTAAACGAAACACACTCAAGTTAATTTACATTAAAATTAGTCCAAAAATTGTTTGTCTTTTCACTCAAATTTCTAATTTCTTAACAATACTGTATGCACTGTTTTTCTCTCACTGCACAACACTAAATTCCCGTGTGGTCTAGTGAAGAAGTTCTTGCCGTTTAATCACTGTCAGAGTCTGAGAGTATCACTGGGAGGTGATCTAGGGGTGCGTCACTGGGTCATGGTGATGGCGTACCCACTGCAGACGACTCAGAAGATAGACGCAAACTCATGTCGAGCGGTGACTTCACCCTGGCTGATGTGCTGGGCTGTGGCTCGGAGCATGAGGGCCTGTCTTGGGGAGGCAACGGAGTGGAGCCAGGGCTGGGCACAGCGGGGCTCACGGGCCTGAAAAAGCTGTCAATCGTTGATTGACACAAGGAACGACGATTCTGACAATTTATGATGCGCTGCCTGAAAGCACGCACTTCCTCCACAAGTCCCAAGGGCCCCATCTCCCTGTCGCAGTCCAGGTGTTCCAGGTAGTCCAGAACGAACTCTAGGTGTTCCCATAGTGTGCTCAGCTTGGGGATGGCTGGAGTAGTGTCATGCTGAGAGGAGTCCGCATCATCATCGCCGTCCTCGTCGGAATCTTCAAGCTGGGTACTGACACCTGCAACTGAAGATGCGATCTCGATATCAGACAGGGTCTGATACCCAGGATCGCCCTCGTCGTCATCCAACCACTCACGCACTTCGTCCACATCAACATCGTCCCCATGCACATGTAGACATGCATGGAAGTCATCCACATCGAAACCTAGGAAATCGTGCTCCACATCCGTTCCGAGAAGCAGACGAGACCAACCATTTTCTAGAGTCTTGACAGGGATTTCCTTCCATGCACTGGCCCAGTTGTGAATGGCAGACTTGATGTTGTAGTGGCGAAGGTTTTCCAAAGTCCGCTGGCCTCGCGTGTCCCGTCCCTCGCTGCGCTCGATCCTCATCCTCAAGAACAACCATCACCTTGTTCAGGAACTTCCGTTGGTATAGCCGCTTCATTGCCACGATCACTCCTTGGTCCATTGGTTGGATGAGAGCAGTAGTATTAGGTGGCAGAAACATGCACCTAATGCGGCCATTCTCAGCCACCAAGTCCTTGTCGCACGGGTGGGCAGGTGCATTGTCAAGGAGAAGGAGGGCCTTTACCTGGTCATGTGGGATTACCAATTTCTCCGTCTGGTAATGTATTACCTCCTTGAAGAAATGGCGGTGGAACCAGTCTTTGAAGATGTGGGCTGTGAACCATGCCTTCAAGGAATGGTACCAGATGACAGGAAGGACATCCATCAGCCCACGAAGACATCGAGGCTGTTTTGCACGGCCAACAATCACGGGCTTAAGCCAGTGCATGCCGTTAGCATTAGCACAACACAAAGCAGATAGCCTTTGCTTGGAGAGCTTGTGGCCAGGTACACGCTTCTCCGTCTCCTCGGTTAGAATGTTCATAGGCAAAGAGCGATAGAATAAACCAGTTTCGTCAGTGTTGTAGACTTGACTGAGAGTGAGGCCCTCCCTGTCGATCAAGCCCTTCACCTTGTACAGAAACTCCTCTACTCCATCCTCGTTAGCGTCCAAAGCTTCGCCATGAGACTTATGGTTGGTAAGGCCATGTCGTAACTTGAACGCAAAGAGCCATCCCTCGGATCCCTTGAAGCCTAGGGCGTCGTGAAGCCTTGCGAACTTCTCAGCAGCAGCCTTCAGCTCTGTACCACGTACTATCACACCAGCAGCACGTTGCTGTCAATACCAAATCAACATGGTGACATGCAAACTTGGGAGTAAACATCATCTTCCTCTCCATGTTGCATTTACTTTTCAACGAGAAGTCAGCCATGTACTGCATGAGTTTGTCTCAGGATCTCTTAATATCAAACAAAGTAGATCGGGCCAGGTTGAACTCACGAAGGATGCATGACGAAGACCATCCCGCATCTACTTTCTCCAAAATCTCCCTCTTTTTCTCCAGAGTCAAAACCACTCTCGTCCTCTTCTCAGGTGGCGGGGCCATCATCACACACATGAAGGAGAGGCACGAGAGCAGCAGGAGTGCCTGCAGCAGGTAAGGCACCACCACAAAAGCGAGCACATGGGCAGCCATGACGACGAGCGTTCACTCACGACAAGAGACAGGGGGGAAAGTGGGGAGGATGCAGGGGCACTCTAGCGGACGTCGGAGGAATGACGCACCAGAACAAAGCTGTCCTGCGCCACTCGCACCAAGTTCAAATTAAAAGTGGGAAAGAGTCGGATTTTTTTCGATTTTTTTGCGGTTTTCGGACCATTTTGGAAATACTGGATCCCGGGACGATTATGTCCGGTAAGTGGGGATGTCCAGAAAGTGGGCGTCCAGATAGTACAGGGATTACTGTATCTTTCTAGGGAATACGAATGTGATTTTCCACTACCTACAAAATACATCTCATGTAATTTGCGTTAAGTCCTGACACTTATTCCTTCCACTGAAATTCATTTCCATGCCATCAACTTCTTCCTTCATCTTTTTCCTTCCATCCAGCATGGCAGTAAATAAAAAAGCAGAACTGTTCAGATGGTAAATTCACTCTCTCATACCTTCTCCCACAGGCATGCACTTGGTTTCACTCGAGGTGGGCGATAGATGTGATGGTGTTTTCGTCCGTGGAAGTGGTGCTCATGAAGTGGGTGGACTCCAACAGAAAGTTGAGTCTTAGCAAATAGCCTATTGGTTGTATGCCACAATGAACCTTCATGTAGCCATGGGCATTAATCTTAAGTCGACTGGTGGTGTGTGGTAGGAGTGACATATTCTATGGAAAAACGAAACTTCAGGAAATATTGTCCCTCTAGCTGACTCTCTGTGAGTCTTTCCCACTGGAATTCATCCGGCCCAGTTCCTGGTGGGTGTAGTGATGACGGACTAATGGGCTGATGTGGATGTTCCTCTGAAACCATCCAGAAAGAGAGGTGGCCTGCAGTCCTACCGGACCCAGGTTCAAATCCCCGCTGGGGCAGGGAACTGTTTAAGGATCTGAATGTAATAAAAGCAGAGTTTACTGATATACCAGAATTCCCGCCAACATGTCAAAAAAATACCCCCGCTAATACCAATACACCAGTCTTGTATGAGACAGACCTAGCATGTATTCAATATTGACGGCGGGTGTTAGCGCCGAAGTGGTGACATGTAAAGGTGTATGGTATGTAGGAGAACTACTGGGCCTTGGGAGCAGGCTGGGAAGCCTATGCCCAGAGTTGGACACATAAAAAATAAAAAAACTAATCTAACTTAACCTAACCTAATCCAGTCAGGTCTTATCTAATCTAACCTAACCCACTCTCACTTAATTCATCCCAAGCTAGCCTTACCTAATCGAGCTTAAACTCTAATCCCAGCACTACCTAACCTAAACAAACCCACCCTAACTTTCAGCACAGCCAGACGCCTTAATCCCGCAAGAGGAGGCCATTCTGTTCGCTGCCATCCGCCCAACTTACACCCCTCTCTCACATATATTCAACTCCATCCCTCCATTTCATCCTCGGTCTCCCCCTCCCTCTCCCTCTCTTCAACTCACTCACACTTTCCTCGTTAGTCTACCACTCACCATCCTCTCCACTTGGTCAAACCACATCAGTGTATTCTTCTAACGCTTTCTATTACATCCACTTCCATATCACAACGCTCTTTCATTTCCTTATTTGTCAGTCTGCCTCTTCGTGAAACTTCACAAGCTTCTCTCAAAAACTTAATTTGCAACTGCTCTCATTCTTGACTTGTATCCTTCCAACATGGTCCAAGCTTTGCCTCCATATGTTAGATTGAGGATCGCAATGCTAACGTGTAACGATGTTTTTATTTCCATGCTCACTTTCTTAGCCCTTATCACTGCTTTCAGTGAAGCACCAACCTTTCTTCCCTGCTGAACCTCTCTACCACTTCATCCTCTAAATTTCAATCCTTACTCATCACACTACCCAAGTACTTAAATACGCTCACATTTTCTTTTTCCTCACTATCCAGTCTCACTTTGCATTCAGTGACTTTGTATCTCTCGAAGACCACAGCTTCGCTCTTCCCTATATTCACCTTTATTATCCGTTTCTTACATGGTCTCCCAAACTCATTCACCAAGCCTTGCAGTTCCTATTCGTCTTTTTTTTTTTACCAGTTGCCAAATGGGAAGAGACTCCGTTGTCACACACAGGGTTGGACCTATGCACTAACTAGCAAGAAAGTTCATTGCATCAGTTCTTAGACTGCCCAGCGCGAAGAATTAGCATATTAGACCTGATATTGGCCCCATCGGAAAACCTGGTAAATAATGTTACCATAGGGGAAGAGTTTGGTACTAGTAACCATTGCATGGTCACATTCAACATCAGTTTCAGTAACGACAATGTCAGGGCTAGTTATGAGAAAGTGCCTGACTGCAAGAGAGCAGACTTTCAATAATTAAAGGAAATACTTCGTTCTAGTGACTGGAACCCCATTGTTTAAACAAAGGATTTTAATGAAGGATGGAAATTATTCAGATATTCTCAGTAGAGCAGTAACATTATGCATGCCAATGCGAAACCAACGGCCTGCTAAAAATAAACCCAAATGGTGGAATGGAGAAATTAAGCGTTGTCTATTGGCTAAAAAGCTTGCACACAAAAATTGTACTATAACAAAGAATCAATTTGATACTCTTCGAAGAAAGCAAATAATTAATGAAGCACAGTAAGAAAAACTTTGAAACACACATTGCATGTATCAGTAAATCCAGCCTAAAAGAATTTTTCAGTTACATCAGAAACAAGAAGGTAAGATCACCAATAACTGTCCCACTAGTCACAGATAATGGAGAGTATACCGAAGATGAAACACAGATGACTAAAATTCTCAACACTTTTTGTGCATCCGAATTTATAATTGAAAATACAGATTCCATTCCCACAGCTTTTCCCGTTACCTCAGAAGAGGGCAATATAATTAGCGCCATTACTGTTTGCGAGAATGATGTACGACTTGTCGTTGGTAAACTAAAGTGAGTAAAATACCAGAGCCATATAAAATATCTCTGCACATTCTACAAGAAGCAATGGATGAAATATCAAAGCCATTAGCTGAGCTATTCAATAAATCACTGAGAAACAGTAAAGTGCTCGTGAATGGAAAATAGCAAATGTAACCCCGATATTTAAAAAAAAAAAAGGTAACAAATCACAGCCAGAAAATTATCGACCAATAAGTTTAACTTCAGTGGTGTGCAAGCTGTAGGAAACTATCTTCAGAGAGAAATTTGTTAAACAATTAGAAATAAATAATCTCATCAAAGTTTCACAACATGGTTTTCGAAATAATCGCTCTTGCCTTACGAATCTCTTGAATTTCTTATATGTACAAAACATATATGATGAGACCAGATCTGTTGAAATTGTATATCTCGATTTTCCAAAAAACATTTGATAAAGTTCCACATAAAACTTTACTTCAGAAATTGAATGTGCATGGGTTCAGAGGGAATGTGCTCCGGTGGATCGATAATTGGCTTACAGAATGCAAACCGAGGGTCGTAATAAATGATAAAGAATCGGACTGGAAAGATGTTACTAGTGGTGTGGCACAGGCAGGGCCAGATTACCAGGTATAGGCAAGATGGGCAACTACCTACCAGGCCACGGCCTGTCACAGGCCATCCAGACTTCCAGAGCGGAATAAATGTATGCTTTGGGCGTCCAATTAAGGCCATCACCCATCAGGCCACCAAAAAAGGCCATTATAGGTCATGCCAAAATTTCACTGGAAATAACTGAAAAAGAGGTCTATATGTTGCTGGCCAACCGTCTGTGTTGCCTACCAGGCCACAGCAGGGTTAATCCCCTGGCCACAGGGCCCAGTACTTTGTCCTATTCTGTTTTTAATATATATATATAAGTGATATAGATGAGAATTTAATTTGTAAAATAACCAAATCTGCTGATGATACTAAATCTGGTAACAGAGCAGACACATCTTTACAGAGGTAGGCAGTACAGAGTGACCTTGATCGACTTTAATTTGGCCCATACCTGGCAGATGGACTTTAATATTAGTAAATGCAAAGTGCTAAACATTGGAAATAAAAATGAAAAAACCAGTTACACCATGAATAACATTCAACTAGATAATGTCAGTCATGAAAAAAGACTTAGGAATTATTATAACAAATGCTCTTAAACCAAAAAAACAGTGTACGGAGGCTGTTCAGAGCGCCAACAAATTAATTGCATTCATTGGAAGAACATTCGAATAAAAATCCCATAATATCATCCTCACATTATATTTACTCTAGTTTGCCCACATATAGACTAATGTGCCCAGTTCTTGTCACCTTATTACAAAAAAGATATAGAGAAACTTGAAAGAGTACATTGACAGGTGACCAAAATGATACCTAACTTGAGAAACAAACCATATGAGAAGCTTTTAGAAGCCACGAATCTCTTCACCCTAACGAAACGCAGAGTACGAGGAGATTTAATTCAAGTATTTAAAATATTCAAAGGGTACGATAACATGGCTGTTGATAAATACTTCGCAGTTGGTCACTCGAATTATATCAGAAGCAGTGGGCACAAAATAAGTGGCAAATGATTCCTGTCACATGAAGCTAAGCATTTCTACTTTACAGTAATAGACTTGTAATCATATGGAACAAATTGCCCTCCAATGTAGTAAAATGTGATAGAATACTAACTTTTAAAGGTCCCTTGGATAAGTATCTGTCGTCTAACCCCAAGCTTTACACGTTTGCTCCTGAATAGAACACCTGTGTATATATAAACTTTTTTTTTTCCTCAGAGCCTAAATCAATTTGTTAAATGCAAATATAGTACATGCACAGACTAGGATAAGCACAGATAGCCCTGAGCTAACGGTCACTACTCTTACTTTCGACCTGTGATGGGCTGTGGATCACTGAGGGTCCCTGTTAGTTAAGTGACCACCACTGGGATTTATTTTATGTACCAGGGGTCACTGCTTCAGGAGGAAACTTGTATACTTGTCCCGCATGGGGAAGTTCCTTGTCACAGTGGAGTGAATGGAGCTGGGGCCTGATTGACTGCTGCCTACCTTAAAAGCGCCAGGCAAGGCTGCTGCATGAACTCTGAACATCCGCACTGTGCACTGTGCAACATCCAGGCTGTGTCTACAGACGCACCGTTAACTCAATGTACAAATACATAATGTCGTGCCTTAGTTATTTACTTGATCATTTATTTTACATCATTACTGTCTCTTTCAGGTTATTCAAACTGGTAGCTTATAGGTAAATTATTATAGAATGTAACTTTTCCTTTTCAGTCTTTCCTATGAAATTTCCACGTCAGTTTTTGCGTGCTACATGGTGTTTTTTTTTTCTCTCAATTTTTCCTGCCTGTTTTAACTGCAGAGTTTGGAGGTGGGGGAAGCCTTCTTGCTTTATTATCCTTATCCCTCAGCATGTAGAATTAGATCTCGTAGTCATAGTCTACACTGTAACAAGCAGCCTTGATAGGACCATAAGATCTGTTGCTGTTTGCTTTCCTCTGTACTCCTTTTATTTTCATTAATACTACAATATCATCTGCAAACAACAGAACAGGAAGTTTCCAGACGTTGCCCCCTCTCAATTGGGCCACTCCAACATCCACTGCCCTACCTTGTTTCTCTATAATACCATCCACATAAAAACTGAACAACCATGGCAACATGTCACATCCCATTTTCAGTCCAACATTCAGATAGAAAAAATTATTCAGTTCACCATCCACATGCACTACAGCCATAGCGCCTTCATACATACCTTTCATGGAATTGAACGCCTTTCCATTTAATTAATTTTTTTTTAATTTTCCACATTCCTTCACGAATCACCATCCACTCTGTCATATGCTTTCTTCAAATCCATGACGGCAGCATACAGTTGCTTTACATTCGATAGAAACTTTTCCATTTAGCTCCTTAGGATGAATATCTGATCTACACAGCCTCATCCCTTCCTGAAGCTTTCATGTTCTCCTCCAAGCAATTCCTATGTTATTTCCCTAACTCCAGTAGTAAATATCATACCATATACTTTTCCTATTACACCAACAAGAAAAATGGCAGTTTTGTACAGTACACATATGTACACACACACACACACACACACACAAACACACACACACACACACACACACACACACACACACACACACACACACACACACATTATATATATATACAGTACCGGTGTATATATATATATATATATATATATATATATATATATATATATATATATATATATATATATATATATATATATATATATATATATATATACCAGTATGTATATAGAACGAGGGTTCGTGCCTTGTCAGGGTAATACACTTTGGAAGCGTTCTTATGGCCACGTACTGCATTGGCGGACACAAGGGGTGCTGTGGTTGAACCAGTGTCGCATACTATAAAGTATCCTTGCACCCAGTCGGCTTGCGCGGGCCGATTACACTTGGTTCACAGACTACACACACATCCAAAGCCACTCCAGCACTACAATTACACTTACAAGCACTTCTCACCCTACATACAATCTCTACTAGACAGCCTAAGCCACTTGGTAGAGATACAATGGCAGTATCGTCCCCACTTCGGAAGGGATAGGGCGGTCCTGCAGTGGCCACTCAAACGGCTGATAATGATGATATATATATATATATATATATATATATATATATATATATATATATATATATATATATATATATATATATATATATATACACGAGCCATAGTGTTTGATTGTTTGTTTGTCCTTCAATCGTGCCCAAACCAAGGGCCAGAGACCCCTGCCCATTTATATTCTGAATCAGGGTGACCCACGGATGGTTTTAGGGTGGTCAAAATTAAAATCTGGGTCGTTTGAGGTCACCGGTAGTGTTCACCTTTTTGGCCCGGGCGATGCTGGGTACTCTTGCAGCAGAGTTTTTGCCATGAGACTCACATGTCCTCCAGTCCGGACATAGGCAATGTGAGGCTGACCTCCGAGGTCATTTAAGGTCATTGGTCAGAGGTAGTCAGTAGAGAAGTGGCTTGCAGTCCTACTGGACTCAGGTTCAAATCCCCGGCGGGACAGGGAACAGTTTAAGGATTTGAATTTCACGAAATCAGACTTTACTGATCTACCAGAAAACCTGCTGACATGTAAAAGCACCCCCGCTGATACCAATTCACCAGTCCTGTATGAGACAGTCCTAGCATGTATTCAATATCGACGGTGGGTGTTAGCGCCGAAGTGGTGACATGTAGAGAGGTGTATGGTATGTAGGAAGACTACTGGGGCTTGAGAGCAGGCTGTGAAGCCCATGCCCAGAGTTAGTCACATAACAAAAAATAAAAAACATGCCTGAATAACTGGACCCAGCTGCCCAATTTCTGGCATGGAGACTCATGACCCCCAGTTCGGACATAGGCTATGTGAGTTTGACCTCCGAGGTCATTTGATGTTACTGGTAATACACATTCGAAGGACTGGCCCCAGTAACCCAATTTTTGGCATGAACACTCACATGACCTCCAGTTTAGACACAAGCTATGTGAGGTTGACCTTCGAGGTCATTTGAGGTCATCAGTTGGAGGTCATTTGAGGTCACCATTAATAGTAATCAAGTGTGCACAAATACTGTGCGTTGGCCTGTGAAAGCTGAAATATAAAATACCTTGACCTCTTACATAATTCCTCTTCAAAAGCACTAGAGGCACATGGTCTTTATGAAATAGAAAGAAAGATTGAACCAGAACAAATTGGATTAGGTCTGGGCAACACCGGGTACCCCTGCTAATGTGTGTGTGTGTGTGTGTGTGTGTGTGTGTGTGTGTGTGTATATATATATATATATATATATATATATATATATATATATATATATATATATACAGGCAAACCCCTGTTTAACGATCTAATTGGTTAGGTACAGTCACGCGTACTAATTTCTGCTCAGGGGTTACCCCTTCCTTACCCCCCTCTACCCTGGACAGAGGGAAGGGGGGAATCGCGAACAAGTCTACCCCGCCTTCTGCCCCCAACTCCCCCACCCTCCACCTCCAGCTGCCAGTTACTGATTAGACGCAAATTTTCTCATGTCCTGTAAACATGACTAAACTGTCGTCGCACACGCTTTCAACGGCCAAGATTTGGACTATATTTTTAGAATAAATTATTACCGTATTGAACTGCATTCTCAAATTGAAAATATTCACCATCATTGTAATCCAGTGTCGTCCGCTGCACAATTCTGGGTTCCAGTGCTTACCATTTCACTTCCCCCAGCTGTCTCGCTCTGTCTCTCTGAATTTATTTTCCCACTCACTCTTTCTTTTTTAATTTATATAACTTTCTCTTTGCTTCCCTCCCCCTCTCCCCCTTCTCTCTCGTTCTTTGTCTTAAGTCTTCCCCGCCTCTCACCCCTCCCCTCCCCCCACCTTACGCCTGATCAGCAGTCAGTTATACCGTCACCGCTCCTTCGTATATCGTGTGCAGGCAACATTTATCACACACACTTAGGTCAGATGTATGGAAAGCTAATTATTTTTTTTATATATAATTGTATTTCTCATTATGTGCCAAGTAAAATAGAGAACACCAGACCAATATTCGTAATTTTTATTAGAGTGACCGTTCCACTTCACATAGCTGGGTAGCTGGGCTTATAAACTGCACACACACACACACACACACACACACACAACTTAAATTTTGCACTGACAGCGTGGCGACTACAAATATAGTCATTCTAACAACTGGATCTGCTGGCTCCAAACCTTCCCTGTCCCAGTCAAACTCCTCATTCAATAACCGGTTATTGAATGAGGAGTTTGACTGGGACAGGGAAGGTTTGGAGCCAGCAGATCCAGTTGTTAGAATGACTATATTTGTAGTCGCCATGCTGTCAGTGCAAAATTTAAGTTGTGTGTGTGTGTGTGTGTGTGTGTGTGTGTGTGTGTGTGTGTGTGTGTGTGTGTGTGTGCAGTTTATAAGCCCAGCTACCCAGCTATGTGAAGTGGAACGGTCACTCTAATAAAAATTACGAATATTGGTCTAGTGTTCTCTATTTGAACTTGGCACATAATGAGAAATACAATTATATATATATATATATATATATATATATATATATATATATATATATATATATATATATATATATATATATATATATATATATATATATATATATATATATATATATATATATATATAAAGAGCTTTCCATACATCTGACCTAAGTGTGTGTGATAAATGTTGCCTGCACACGATATACGAAGGAGCGGTGACGGTATAACTGAGTGCTGATCCGGCGTATGGTGGGGGGAGGGGAGGGGTGAGAGGCGGGGAAGACTTAAGACAAAGAACGAGAGAGAAGGGGGAGAGGGGGAGGGAAGCAAAGAGAAAGTTATATAAATTAAAAAAGAAAGAGTGAGTGGGAAAATAAATTCAGAGAGAGAGAGAGAGAGAGAGAGAGAGAGACAGCTGGGGGAAGTGAAATGGTAAGCACTGGAACCCAGAATTGTGCAGCGGACGACACTGGATTACAATGATGGTGAATATTTTCAATTTGAGAATGCAGTTCAATACGGTAATAATTTATTCTAAAAATATAGTCCAAATCTTGGCCGTTGAAAGCGTGTGCGACGACAGTTTAGTCATGTTTACAGGACATGAGAAAATTTGCGTCTAATCAGTAACTGGCAGCTGGAGGTGGAGGGTGGGGGAGTTGGGGGCAGAAGGCGGGGTAGACTTGTTCGCGATTCCCCCCTTCCCTCTGTCCAGGGTAGAGGGGGGTAAGGAAGGGGTAACCCCTGAGCAGAAATTAGTACGCGTGACTGTACAGCCACATTGCTAGGCGGGGTACTGTATATCGGGGTACTTTTAACTTGTATTTCAATGTGGACCGCTTATTAGCCTTGGGATTCCCCCCAAACCAAATCCAAAACCCATCCAGATGAGCCCGAAAACAGGTTAAAAGGCAGTCAAAATGGCCTAACAGCTGTCAAGGAAGCTAACTTAAGCCTAACACCTGTAAATAAATCACCTAAACAAACAAATATAATCTGAATATCATCAGATATAAGTCTGGAAAAAATCAAGCTTTGTAAACTGTACCCCAAAATGACAATGTTCACCCAACCTGTGGCTAAAACACATTAACTGAAGTCTAAAAGCAGTTTATAGATCAACCTAAACACACAATTTTAGTCTAAAATATCATCAAAATCGGTAAGAAAAATCAAAACCCATTGTTAAACCGGGGTTTGGCCATCGTTAGGAGGGGTATGGTGCAATTTCTATCCCTATCGTTAAGCCGGGGTATTGCATCTAGGGGTATCAAATATCGAGGTATTACTGTGTATATATATATATATATATATATATATATATATATATATATATATATATATATATATATATATATATATATATATATATATATATATATATATATCATTCAATCCTATGTTGTCCCATCAGGAGTGTAGGAGCCCGGGGCTATGCAAGTTGGTCTTGACATTGAAGATGACAGTGACCAGCCTCACTAACTCCTGAGCGGCATTAAGTGAGCAATAACTGCAATCACCCCTTGGATATAAAACCACCAGCTCAATCCGATTGGAACGCCACAATTACCCACTAAACCACCAGGCGCCATAATTTGGTTATATGGTTACCACCCAGCATAGTAAATGATTTCCTGGTGTACAGCAAACCATTTGGCTTGTCACTCAATGTAGAGTCACCCATTGGCAGAAATACAGAAAAGAATGAAAGAATGAAAGAAAAAAGAGGGAGTGTAAAGCGACCCGTAGGCATAAGGACGAGGAAAGAGTGAAGTAAAGAAAGACAGAAGAAGAAAGAAGGCAAGGAGGGAGGAGAGGACATGGCAGACACCCGAGAGCAGCACCACACTGAGTGAGTGGATGGTGAGCACCCCAACCTACCACTGTATATATATATATATATATAGAGAGAGAGAGAGAGAGAGAGAGAGAGAGAGAGAGAGAGAGATAGGTAGGTAGACAGACAGACAGACATACAGAAAGATAGATAAATAGATAGATAGATAGATATAGATTATATTTACATTATTTAATTAATTTAGAAATGTACAACATTCATTCAGGGTATCTCACATGAATGTTTGCTGCTCTTCCCCCCTGAATAATAATTTCAAGTTTGCAATCCCAATAGTAATAAAACAAATATGATGGAGGTTATAAAGACAAGTGGAGCTGGTCTATACACATAAAATGGATTAAACATACTCATACTATATTCTTCCCAGGGCTTCACTGTGTGATTGATCAATTGCATGTTTTCAAACTTCGGTGAAGTCAACTTAATATGTGTACTCATGTTTAAATCCATCTTTTGTAGTAGTTGGAAGTGCTTATGAGTGTGACTGAGGATGGCATAGTGTTTTCTGGTTGCTACGGTGGACAAAAATGGTGTAAGTACAGCGCTGTTCAGGGGCTATGTATTGACCTGATGCTGAAGTACGAGATGGTGGCGCATCTGGACACATTATGAAGACTGATGTGTTATGAGTGAAGTATAAGAACTGTGAATGACTGATGCCTTGATGATGGGTGAGTTTATCGGGAGCAAATGTAAAGTTGCAGTGCTGGTGAAAGTCAATATTTCTTAAGACAGCCATTTCACAATGGTCCGTGCCAGCTGGCTGAAACGTGAAGATATACGCAGGAAAAAAGTGAAAAACATATAATGACGTGCGACATTTACGTTCAATTGTTGATTCACTAGCGAAGTTGAGTGTCCTGTTTCTTAGAGACCATAATGAGTTATGTGTTAGTGTTGATGGTGACCAATGTGTCATCATTCTTAGAAGGGAAAGGATATATTTGATAGACTGTGAATAGATCATGTGTTATGAATGGTACATGAACTACTATTGATGTCGGTGTGAGAGGTGCTTCTAAGTCTGGGTAATAAAGCGTGAGATTCTTTTCCTCAAACAACGGCCTTAAACCATGTTTATGTATGCCTTGATTGATTATTTGACGTAAATCGTGAATTGGTATTAAGCTAATGGTCATCTTGCCATTATCAGCATTGACAATACCTTTCATGAAAGCTTAATAACGAGCCCTGGTATCGTCTAATTGAAGTGTTATTACGTCAATATGTTCGATAACCACTGAGAAGTGTTGCAAAAGTGTCATATTCCCGTCCAGTGTATCTATTTTCTCCAAATTTTCTTGAGTTTTTTTTTTTTTTTTCAGAATTTCTGGGATTCTTCACAACTGTCATTATTGCAGTGTTCTGTGTATCAGCTAGCTTCTGTTTATATGTCAAGATATGAGCTATCCTATTAAATTTGTTATTTATTTTTTCAAGATCTTTTTTAGCAGTCAATCCAAAAATGTTACCTTGAATTGATCCACCTAGATCGAACAAACCGCGTCTGTCATGTGTATGTGCGATGTTTTTGTATCCCTACGTGTCTCAGTCCCACATGATGGGATATCCAGGATCATGGTGAGCATCAGGGTTTTTGCTTGTTCCAGTTTCCATTCTGCCAGCTTAATGAGATTCAGTCACTTCCTTTGTGTGATGAGTTTCTGACGAAGAGCTCTTATCACCGCACCTAAAGTCCTAAGTGGTCTAGCAGTGTTCTCCAATTCCACTAGTAAGACGTTGACAGTATTCAAACTAATTTCATTGCTCATTACATCCTGTACAATTATTGCTGTCGAGGCTGTTGGGACGATAAGGCACCCTTACCTTAATATATGCTGAGGGTGTAAATGAGCCGAACCTCTTGCTATATACAGGAGAATCTGTGGAATATGTCTCCCCCTCGTTACTTACCGCGAAAATAACTTTTTAAAGTAGCTTATTCAGTCATGCTGAGGAACATGATAGTGATGATGAACATTATAAACTGGCTCTTGGAGAACAATAACTCTGCTCTACAATGTTCGATGTTTCACCTATAGAAGGAGTTTAAATCGATTCCTAGATCATGTAAATGCTGTATTGTTACATTTGTTGTAACAGTCGCACCCATCTTTATATGTCTGGTATGCGACCTAATTTATTCCTATATGTATTAACTTTTTCTTGTTTACTGTCCTCGTATGTGCTAGGTTGTTCGGTTGGAACTGGTGTTTCATAATTGCTGGCTAAATTCTTTGAGATCCTTTTTGAATGGTCAATATGAATTTGTTTTTCTTCGCCACTTGACAGCGACTCAATTTCTACTTTATTGGCTGTTTTCTTAAGAACTCTATATGGGCCTTCAATTTTTGGTGCCAGGTTATTGTCTCTAGTGTGAATGATGCCATAGACCAGGTCGCCTATGTTAATATTTGATTATTTTGGCATTTTGTTAAATGACTCCGTCATTTCTTCCTTTGACATCGTTATTTGTTTCTTCACTGTTGAATGTATCTCTTGCAATTCACGTAAACGAAGTTTAGGGCAATCGTCCTAATTGTATATAGGCAATTTTTCATTCTCCAGTATCTTGTATGATAAACGTTTGTCTGTTCCGTAGATAATGAAATGGAGTTTGTCTCCTATAGACTTGTTTATTGCACAATTAATTGATGCTTCCACTCTAGGAATCCAATCATCCCAGCTTGCGTAATTTCCATTGAGAATGTGTCGTAATACAACCAACACTTTTTGTTCAGTCTCTCGACCAGTTCACTGGACCGTGGATGATATGGCAAGACATTGATCTTTTTTATATTGTCTTGTTTACATATTTCTTGTAAGACATCAGAGTTTAATTCACCTCCGTTATCACTTATTAGTATCCTTGGTGTGGTGAATCTACAGACAAAATTATCTCTAATTACCCACACAATTGTTTCTGCTGTCTAATTCTTAACTGGAACTAGATTTACCTACCTTGAGAAATGATCAGCAGCCACGAAGAGATACTGATTATTATTGTTAGATTAGGGTAACCTGAGTAAGTCAACCGCAAAAACGTCCCACGATTGATCTGGTATGGGATATGTGCCTGATTTTACAGGGGCGACGGTATAACCAATGTGTTTAGCACAAGATTCACATTTATCACGGTGCTCATATTTGTCTTTTCGTAATGATGGCCAGCAGTGTAACATCCGGGTCTGTCAGACCTTCCTATTTTTGCCAGGATGTCCTGAATGTGGACTATCGTGTATTGTCCTTAACATGTGAGATATCATTTCATTAGGTACCACAAGTTGTCTGTTACTTCTTCTATGATTTGGTTTTCCTGGGTTTACCCTACAAAAGGCATTGTTGGCTATTATGAACTGTTTGAGTGCTACATGTAGCTTAGGTAATTGTATGTCGTCGCAACTCTCAAATTTGAATATAACTTTAGACAGCGTGGTATCAGTTCTCTGTGCTTGCGAGATCTCGTTATAGTTAGGGATTGTTTCCCTTAGACTTAATGTAGCGACGCGAGTTGTGGTTGCATTCCGTGATAACGCATCAGCTGCTGAATTTATTTTGCCCTGTATATAGTGAATATGTATGTTGTTTTTCTCAACTGCACATTTCCATTTTGATCTCCTCCCAGAGAGGAGTTTTGCCTGAAACATACCCACGAGTGGTTTATGATCTATATAAAGATGGATTTCATAATCATATAGCCTACCTAATCACGAAACTTTTGTAATGCAAAGACCACTGCTAAAGCCTCTAGGTCCATAGTGCAATAATTTTTCTCTGCACCTTTATTTGCCTGCTAGCGAATGCAATTTGTTGATATTTTCCACGTTTATCTTCTTGCATCAATATGGTCCTTAGTCCTTTAAGAGATGCATCTGTGCAAATTATAAATGGTTTTGTGAAATTAGGATAGGCCAAGCAAGGTGCACATGTAAGTTTATCTTTTAATTTATTAAATGTTATTTTTTGTTCCTCTCCCCACTGAAATGTAGCTTGTTTTTTTCAGCAGTTGGAATAAAGGTTCTGATATTTTGGTAAATCCTTGTATAAAAGCACGGTAGTAACATGTTAGTCCGAGAAATTGTCTTACTTCATACACATTTGTTGGTTTAGGTACGCCTTTCACTGCTGTTATTTTATCATCTGAGGAGTGGATACCATCTGCATCCAGTCTGTGGCCTAGGAATTTAATTTCCTTAAAGCAAAATTTACATTTTGACGGCTTTAGTTTAAAATTAGCATTGGCTAGCTTGTGTAGGAGCTGTATCAAATTTCTGTAAATGTTCGTCTGTTGTGTGTGTTGCGATTATGAAGTTGTCCATATAAACAAGAATACCATCTCCTAGCATACCTGATAACACACAATTCATTAATCGGAATGCGCCTGGAGTTGTACGTGATCCCATCAATTTATGGTCATAACGACCACTATCTGTAGAGAAAGCAGTTTATATGAATGATTTGTCATCTAACTCAGTTTGGTAATATCCTACAAGCAATTCGATTGTGGAAAATACATTATTTTCTGGCACAATATTTTGCAAGACGTCACTTAACAATGACTTAGGAAACCGGTCTGGGATTATGTTTTGGTTTAATTTGCGATAATCAATGACTGCCCGCATTCCACCATTATGATTGGGTAGTGTTTGGAAACTCCCTGTACTGTTGTTTGCTTATGATACTGTATTGTTAAGTGAAGACGAAGGGGAGCTGCAAGGCTTGATGGATGAGTTTGGGAGAGTGTGTGAGAAACGGAAACTAAAGGTGAATGTAAGGAAGAGTAAAGTTATGGTCTTCGAGAAGTGAAGTCAGTGAATGTACAGTGAGGTTGGATGAGAAGGATATAGAAAATGTGAGTGCGTTAAAGTACTTGGGTAGTGTGATGAATAAGGATGGAAGTTTAGAGGGTGAAGTGCTTGAAAGGGTACAGCAAGAAAGAAAGGTTGCTCGTTCCTCGAAAGCAATGATAAGAAACGGGGAATATGGGCATGGAAATGAAGAAGTTACTACGTGACTATTTTGATACCAACTCTAACGCAAGGAAGTGAAGCTTGGACCTTGTTGAAGGGACAGAAGTCAAGAGTGAGAGCAGTGGAAATGAGTTATTTGAGAGGAGCCTGTGGAGTCACATGGAGAGACAGACTGAAAATGAGGAAGTGAAGGAGCGTTGTGGTGTGGATGTGGATGTGATAGGAAACGTTAGGAGAAACACACTGAGGTGGTTTGGACATGTGGAAAGGATGGAGAGTGAAAGGCTGACGAGGTGAGTGTATGTGAATGAGGTAGGGGGGGTAGGAGAGGGAGTGGGAGGCCAAGGATGAGATGGAGGGATGGAGTGGAGAGGTATATGAGAGAGGGGTGTGTGAGCTGGAAGCAGGGCAATGAAATGGCAGGGGACAGGGTGACATGGAGGCGATTTGTTTGTGGCCACCCCTTACGGGATTAATAGGGCTGGCAATAGGTAGATAGATAGACTGGGCACAAATAATAGTGGTGCATTCCATGGTGACACCGATGGTTCAGCAATACCTAATTTTAACATTTCATCAATATACTGATTTGCCAGAGTATGTTGTGAGTGTGCTACCCTATATGCTGGTACTTGTATCGATTGTGTGTCCTGAAGTACTTTAATCTTGAGTTTAATCAGGTTATTACACACTAATTTCTCACCAGGTAATGCAACTGTCTGTCGGTGTTTTTGTAATAAATGAAGTAGATCATTTTCCACATCAAAATTTCCTGAGCGAATCAAAATCTTTATGCAATCTCTGTCTGTTGAATGTATCTTACTTGATATTCCACCTATTGATACTTCACATTCAGGAGCTGGACAAATCTCTAAATTACATATCCAAGTTCCTTTTTCGATCTGCACTTCTCCGTTCATCTGATTAGTTAGGAACACATGAAATTCCCCGTAGTTATTCATCTGACATAAGGCATTTTCCACAGAGTCCTTTCACTTTACAAGAAATTTCTAAGACAGTACCAGTACAGTTCTTCAATTTACTCTTTATCGTGGTTTTCATAAATGATTTAGGTGGAATAACTACATCACTGGTGAGATGTGCGGGAATTAATGTGGGAAGTTTACTGTCACCTTGGTTCCTGGGTAAGGGGATAGTAGAGATGGAAAAGAAGGGTGAGTTGTCATAGTGAGTGCTTGTGTATTCTCATTTTCTTTGAGGTCATACTGAATCGTTCTGCTATGGTGTTTAATCGTTCCAACTCCCTTCGATATTTTACAGTTGTGTAACATTTCTAGTGATGGAATCTCTTCTATGAAATCCCTGTCATAATTTATCTCATTGAAGTATGGCATAATGATATTTTCCTCTCTCATGGTAATTAGGCCGAAAAGCACGTTTGCTCCAACTGCTAAATTCTCTGTTATATAGAAAGTATTAGGAACGATTGGGTAAATATGAATTGGAGCAGATGGGGGACATGGAAGGTGTGTGCAAGATATTCATAGAAGAAATATGTGCAGCATGTAAGGTGGTGTGTGGGGTGAAGAGAAGACGAAACGGGGTGCAAGGAACAGCATGGTGGAATGAAGAGGTGAGACAGGCTGTGACACAAAAGAAAAAAGCATATAACGAATGGATGAGAAATAGGGACGTGGAAGAAGATGAGAAACGGAAGGGAGAGTTATATGTAGAAAGGAAGAGAGAGGTGAAAAGATTAGTAAGAGAAAGAAGAGAGTGGATGAGGAATTTGGAAGGAATTTGAGTGTCAGTTGGAGGGAATCTAAGAAAATGTTCCAGAAAGAGGTAAAGAGAGTCAGACACGGTGGCAATGAAGTTAGTAGGGGAGTGAAAGATAAAAATGGTAGATTATTAGTTGAGAAGGGAGAAAAAATTAGCAGATGGAGAGAACACTTTAAGGAACTGTTGAACATAGAGAATGAAAGTAATGCGAGTAGGTGGCTGGGGAATGGCTGGAAGAAGGAGGGAGGTGAGAAAACGGAAAGAAATCAGTAGGATGGTTGTGGAAGCAGTGAAGAAAGTCAGAATGGGGAAAGCCCCAGGAATTGATTGAGTGTGTGGTGAAATGCTGAAGCATGGGGGAGAGATAGTAGTAAAATGGATGTGGATGATGTGCAGATTGGCCTGAGAGGAGGGTAGAGTCCCAGAGCATTGGATGTCACGTATAATTATTCCCGTGTACAAAGGGAAAGGGGAAAAAGAAGTGTGTGGTAATCATAGGGGCATTTGTTTTCTTAGTGTAATACGAAAAGTATATGGTAGGATACTTATTGACAGAGTTAGGGAAATAACCAAGGAATTTGTTGGAGAAGAACAGGGAGGCTTCAGGAAGGGAAGAGGTTGTGTAGATCAGATATTCATTCTTACATATTTAGTGGAAAAGTTTCTAGAGAAGGGAGAGAAGTTCTATGGAGTCTTCATGGATTTGGAGAAAGCATATGACAGGGTAGATAGACAAGGATTGTGAAAAGTATCAAGAATAATATGGAGTAGATGGGAGGAATGCTGTGAAGAGTATATATGATGGTGCTTAGGCTGCAGTGTGTGTGGATAGTGAACTGAGTGAGTTTGTCTATTTGAAGGTTGGGTTGAAACAGGGATGTGTCATGTCTCCATGGTTGTTCAATCTGTAGATGAATGGGGTTATGAACGAGATACAAGGCAGGACAGTGGATGTTGGAGTGGCCCCAGTGAGAGAGGGCAATGTTTGGAAACTCCCTGTACTGTTGTTTGCTTATGATACTGTATTGTTAAGTGAAGATGAAGGGGAGCTGCAAGGCTTGGTGGATGAGTCAGGGAGAATGTGTAAGACATGGAATCTAAAGGTGAATGTAGGGAAGAGTAAAGTTATGGCATTTGAGAGAGGTGAAGTCAGTGAATGTATAGTGAGGTTGGATGATGAGGAAATGGAAAATGTGAGTACGTTTAAGTACTTGGGTAGTGTGATGAGTAAGGACGGAAGCTTGGAGGGTGAAGTGCTTGAAAGGGTACAGCAGGGAAGAAAGGTTGCTGGTTCCCTGGAGGCAGCGATAAGAAACAAGGAAGTGAGCATGGAAGTGAAAAAGTTATTACATGACAGTACTGTGATTCCAACTCTAACGTACGGAAGTGAGGCTTGGACGTTGTTGGAGGGACACAACAGTGAGATCAGTGGAAATGAGTTATTTGAGAGGAGTCTGTGGGGTCACATGGAGAGACAGACTGACAAATAAAGATGTGAAGAAGCGTTGTGGTGTGGATGTGGATGTGATAGGAAGTATTAGGAGAAACACACTGAGGTTGTTTGGCTATGGTGAGAGTATGGAAAATTAGACACTGACGAGGAGAGTGGAGGAGAGTGTATGTGAGTGAGGTGAAGGGGGAGAGAGGGAGGGGAAGGCCAAGAATAAAATGGAGGGATGGAGTGGGGAGGTATATGAGAGAGGGGTGTGTGACCTGGGAGCAGAGAAGTGAAATGACGGAGGACAGGGTGACATGGAGGCGATTTGTTTGTGGCCACCCCATATGGGATTAAGGCGTCTGGTAATAGACAGATAGATTAGTGAATGTTTTTGTAGTCTCTGTACATTTGATGTCTAACTCAGTCATACCTTTTACTGGTATTTTTATGCCGTCTACAGTACATAGATCGAAATTGGATTCCTCGACAAAAGTTACTTCTTTTTATTTCTAAAAATACTAATTTCTCTTGTGCTGTTAATTTCATTGGTGAGTCTGAATCCAAAGATGATGAAATCTTTTTAATCATCACAGTAAGCAGAAACCAAATTACACTTATTTCCATGTATGCCTCGTATTTGCACCCTAGGCTTGCTTTGCCTTATGTATGGTTATTTTTTGTATTGGTCTGATCTTCCTCCTACTTAAAAACAGACAATAATCTCTACCTTCTTATAATTTGACGTCCAATGGTTTGTAGATTTTGCCTTCTACAAGAAGACTCAAGTCTTTTTCATTTTCCTTATCCTCTTTGGTTTTAATATAATGCTCAGATTTTGTATGGCCTGGGTTAGCACAGTAATAACATAGTGTAGGCCTATCTCTCAAATGTGACCTTCGAGATTATTTACATATTTTGGTTTTTCTGTGGCACGGTTTCTGCTTGGACCACTTGCAGATTTTTTAGGTCGCCTGTAGCCTGGTGTTTGTAAATGGAGCCTTATTGGCTAATGTTGCTTTGTTTGTTTTCTGGTCGAGATCTGCTTTGTTCTGTGAGTGTGCTAAATGTATTTATAGTTGCAACTGGGTCTGCAACTCTCACCTCTTCTTTTATTGGACTGTGATGTTTCAGCTACTCCAGGTTTATTATAATTCGGTTGTACCTCACAAAAAAATCAAGTACTGTAAACATGTTCCTGGATTATCTAGGATTGTCTTTGCAGTCTTTAAGATTCTCCCAGGCAGTTTGCATAACAAGAGACCATAACCAGTGGTATCAACTACAGGCATTGGTGATATTCCTCCACCGACTTTGATCCAATCTGAGTTTTCTATGCAGGCTAATAGTGTTCTTTTAATCATGGACAGATCAGCTGTGATTTCACTTAAATCATGGGAAATGTGTGTTTGTTGATGCGATCTACGATTTTATGTAAGTCTGGAGCTATACCTATTTAAAAATTCCTACTTCCAGAATTTTTTTTAAGAATTCATTTTTAAATTCATTGTAATTATGTCTGAGCTCGTAAGAGTTTCCAGCCGGACATAGTTCTTGATTAATCTTCGATGCCGAGACTGTTATTTTCTCTTTCTCATCCGTTATATTTCTTCTAACAAATAGTTCAGAGCACTCATCTATAACTGTCTGGACATCAACTCTCTCTTTGTCAGTGCCTGAGAATTTAAGAACATTTTTGTCTTCGTTATACACGTATATTGGAAGTTAATTTCTGTGTGGATCATGGGGATTCTGTGAAGAATGCTAATCACAGTCGCTTGTTGCTCTAACCATTGTGTTCCTTTGTTTGTCCAAGTTCACTTGAACTGCCATACTGTTGTAATAAAGGACTGCCCTGTATGTGTTTCGATATCTTTATACTCTGTAGTATAAATTGTCTGGGTCAACTAAATTTTCATAAATATGTAAGGATTGTCTATAATCCTCGCTATCTAGATGTGAACAACCTGGACAAGACACGTCATCATCCTTGACTACCCTTACAGGTGATGTGTTTGCTTCTGGATCTCGAGTATGTGGAGGGTTATGTGCTTTATTTCCGTTTTCCTCTTGTTCTGCTAACTGTGAGTCATTATTTGTTTGTTGGGGATTTTCTACACAATTACTTGTTCCCTCTAACTGTGTATCATCATTGGGTATTGCTAATGCTGTTTCTTCTGCAACAAATTTAATGCTTTTTTTTTTTTTTACACACCTTAATTATACTAATCACTAGATCTCATTAACCCACCGCATCCCGGCAGATTTTTCGCCAATGACCCCCCCCCCAATCCCGGCAGATTTTATACATTTTTTTTTTTTTGGGCTAAAACCTCCGCGTTTTATGAGAAACATCGAAAATTCAGAAAGAAAGTGCTCAGATCATTCAGATGAGTTTAGAAATACGGTAGAAGTAAGAGTACCTTAACCTTGTTACCCTGTTCTCCCAGGCCAGGCTCGAGAGAAAACGTGTTCTATGAGAAGGGTAGCTATTTCAAACCATTCATAACTGGTTAGATATTTATTTGGTACGAATTTATATGTTGTACAAGAGTATATTGGTTTTCAGACAAAAATATAGGCAATATAAGCATTGTTCACTCACCAAAAACATCAACATATGGCACCTTCTTTTACGACGTTACTGCCGCATCACTTCTGCTTGCTTCTTCCTCTGGCTTATTCTTTGTCCTCCACCATAGGAATCACTTTCGCCTTGAATTTCTTCATTGGAGGGACCGTGGTGCGACATGTTTTTACTGGCCAGGTCACTGCTAACAGGTGAGTTGCCGAGAAAATGGCGTGTAGGGGGGGGGGGTCAGGTGGGGCCATGCATTATCCCTGCCTGGGGTTGGGTAGAGGGTCTCCCACATACACCTACCAAAAATCACCCATGAAACTTGAAAAATGTGCAAATGATGGACCTCGCAATTGCATAAAGTATGGATACGCTGTCGGGTGTCACCGTGACAAAACGTGGTGACATATCCCTACATCGTCGGGACGCAGCAGGTTAATAAACACATATTGCTAATGAGTGTTGCCAAGTTTTACTTATAAAACATTTATTTATGTCTATGCTGAATGTATAATTGTGTATCATTTATGTATTGGGAATACTAATATTTGATAATTACATGATTTGGGAATAAATGAATGATATAAAGGACTGTATGTGTATTTCAGGTAAATAGCCTACGATGAAAAAAATAATAAGAGTAAAAGTAAAATGTGAGTACGTTAAAGTACTTGGGTAGTGTGATGAGTAAGGATGGAGGTTTGGAGGGTGAAGTGCTTGAAAGGGTACAGCAGGGAAGAAAGGTTGCTGGTTCTTTGAAAGCAGTGATAAGAAACAGGGAAGTGAGCATGGAAGTGAAAAGTTACTACATGACAGTATTGTGATACCAACTCTAACGTACGGAAGTGAAGCTTGGACGTTGTTGGAAGGACACAAGTCAAGAGTGAGAGCAGTGGAAATGAGTTACTTAAGAGGAGCCTGTGGAGTCACATGGAGAGACAGGCTGACGAATGAGGATATAAAGGAGCGTTGTGGTGTTGATGTGGATGTGATAGGAAGCGTTATGAGGAACACGCTGAGGTGGTTTGGCCATGTGGAGAGGATGGAGGGGGAAAGACTGACGAAGAGAGTGTATGTGAGTGAGGTGGAGGGGGGAAGAGGGAGGGGGAGGCCGAGGATGAGATGGAGGGATAGGGTGGAGAGGTATATGAGAGAGGGGGGTGTGAGTTGGGAGCAGGGCAGTGAAATGGCGGGGGACAGAGCGACTTGGAGGCGATTTGTTTGTGGCCACCCCAAACGGGATTGAGGCATCTGGCAATAGATAGATAGAAATGTACGTTCAAACTCAATGATATAAGCAGAAAGGCATTGCACTGGCTCTCGTTGTCAGCAGATGTCGTCATCAGTTGTTGTCAACGGGGTAGCAGACAAGGCAAGCTGGGAAGGCAGGCAAGTTGGGTAGGCAGGCAGGCTGGCAGGTATAGCAGACTGGCTGTTGTCAGGTTCTTGGAATTATTAGTGTATTATGCTGCCGTTATCTTGCCTCATCATCACTCTTGACGGTGAAAAAGTGGTGGTAGTGGTGGTGGTGATAATGGTGGTTGTGGTAATAGTGGTGGTGGTGGTGATAGTTGTGGAGGGTAATGAAGGTTTGCTGAGTTTCAGCTCCCCACCAAAATACTTGGTCAGCACTTCCTCGCTCTCTGCTTTGCATGTTTTCCTCACTTGGTTTAAAATTTGGCTCCCACTGGCTCGACTTCCTCCTCAATATATTAGCTTGTGGTTAAATTGTATGTCGTAGAATTGTAGTATCTTGTTTGACTGCAGAGTTTTAAACCTATAGTTGCTTGCAGATGCTTGTAGTTTCTCATGGAATTGAAACTTGAAGGTAACTGTTGATCGTTAACCTGCCGTGTGCCAGTGCCATTTTAAAATGGACTGACATAATTCAACGGCCAGTTCCAGTGCCATTTTAAAAAGGTTTAAATTACAAAACTTCTCTGTGACTGCATTTTTCAAGATTCGCGGGTAAAAATTGGCAGGCATGTAAGGTAACTGTTCCTCTACCATCCCTCAGACTGTCAAGCCATACACTCACTCGTTCCCCCCCTCACGCTTGCTCTGCCTCATTCTGCCTGTGTGCCTCACCCAGTGCTGTACATAGTGAAGGCATTTTGTAAATATTTTCATGTAAGTGTAAGTTTTAAAGACTTTCTTGTAAGTGTAAGGACTATATAGTGAAGTCAAGCTGTAAATATCTTTTTGTAAGTGCCAGGACTGTACGTAATGACGTCAGGTTGTACCTATCTACAAGTAAGTGTAAGATAATGCATTCACAGTGAGAAAGACATGCAAATTGTGATAGATGCTGAAGTAATAAGTAATCAGAAAAGTGTACTGAACATTGCAATAACTTCCCAGCATAAATACCTGAGTATACCTTACATAGAAAACGGCTTTCTCTCACGAACGTGGTGAGCGTGAGAGAGCAGCTACACCTGTACACGAGTATGAGGGACTCAATAAAACTGATTTTCGAGCCTTAGTGAGCATTTTAATGGCGAAATTCGTTGTTTCCACATAAAAATCTATCATTTCTGC
Source organism: Coenobita brevimanus (assembly GCF_032717465.1). NCBI lineage: Eukaryota > Metazoa > Arthropoda > Malacostraca > Decapoda > Coenobitidae > Coenobita > Coenobita brevimanus. The sequence continues at coordinate 22,726,021 of NC_137006.1, read as the reverse complement.
CCCCCAGAAAGGCCGAAAAATAACCGGCACTAGGGTGACCCATAGGGCTAAAAATAGCTGGCACGCGGCAGGTTAATAAAATCATGAGGCATAAACTGACTAGTTGTGGTTCATTGGGTCGCTGGGACGCTGGTTTGCTGTTTCGCTGCCACCAATGTCTAAGGCCACCAGATATCAGGATTATGTAGCCTTGATCTGTTTATTATGGAGAGAGAAGGTTTATTGTCTTGTCTGGTCGATTCGGAGAGAACCAGGAGGAGAGAGAGAGAATAATGTTAGCGTTGTAGGGGAAGTCCAGAGTAGGTCGTCTCTGTCCCGTTATCCTCTTCGTATGGTGAGGTGAGGTGATGAATAGGTACTGTAGATTGGGGTCAATGGAGTTCTACTGTTAGACAATTGCTTGACTGAAAAAGTAAAAGAGATGGACGTGACCTGTTGTAATGTCAGGGGCAGTTTGTGCAAGCTGCCGCCTTCCCACTCTCTCTCTCTTTTTAGCTCATACTCACCTTCTCCTTCCTTCTTCCCTGGTTCTCTCTGGATCTCTGAGGTCCTACATGTGATTTAGGGATATAAATCTATTGCCGAGGCTTCTGGCTCGGTGACATGTGTGAATGTGTGTGCATGTGTGCGTGCTTCCGGCCTGGTGACGTGTGTGTCGGGCAAGTGTCCGTCACTCGATCAGAGGCCTCATCCTTTGTTTGGGATACATAAGTGTTTGGCTGTGGGGAAGTGTATCTAAGCTCTTTCAAGAGAACTCAGACATAATTACTTGTCTATTACGTATTGTTACATGTTAACAACTGTTACATAATTATGAATACCTATAACTATTTTAATGTCTCTATACCCGTTCACTTTCTCATTTGTCACTGCCTCTCCATGTAACTCTTCATACTCCTCTCATATAACTCTTTTCCACTGCTCTCACTCTTCACTTGTAACCTTCCAACAAGGTCCAAGCTTCACTTCCATACGGTAGAGATATACTGTCATGCAGCGACTTTTTTACTTCCATGCTCACTTCCCGGTTTCTTATATCTGCTTTCAAAGAACCAGGAACCTTTCTCCTTTCTTGCACCCTTTCAAGCACTTCACCCTACATATTTTCCATCCTTACTTATTACACTACGCAAGTACTTATATGTACTCACATTTTCCTTTTCCTCATCATCCAGCCTCACTGTACATCCAGTGACCTTATTTCTCTCGAAGACCATAACTTTACTCTTTCCTAAATTCACCTTTAGATTCCGTTTCTTACACACGTTTCCAAACTCATATACCAAGCATTGCAGTTCCCCTTTATCATCACTTAACATTTCTGTATCATCAGCAAACAACAGTACAGTGAGTTTTCAGACACTGCCCTCGCTCATAGGGATGCTCCAACATCCACTGCCCTACCTTGTATCTCTTTTATAACCCCATCAATATACAGATTGAACAACCATGGAGACATGACACATCGCTGTTTCAGTCCAACATTCAAACAGAAAACTCACGGATTTCACTATCTACGGGCACCGCAGCCTCAGCACCCTCATACATAATCTTTATAACATTCAGCAACTTCCCTTTTACTCCATATATCCTTAATACTTTCCTCATTCCTTGTCTATCCACCCTGTCATATGCATTCTCCAGATCCATGAAAGCCACTTACATCTTCTTTCCCTTCTCTAGATAGTGTGGGGGCCAATGTACAGTATTTCCGTAGTTTAGAAATGTTAATTTTAGGAGAGTGGTTGGACTGACTTGTAGGGTGACTGAGCTTTGAGAAAAATGATGTCTCCATTTTTTCTGACTAGATTCTCATACTCTATTGTCAAATTTGACATTGTGTACCGAATTAGCACTAAAAAATTCTCTTACAATGCCAGGATGACCAGTTTTGTTATATATACTTAACAGAATGTCCTCTTTACATGTGTGATTATGTTTATTAATATTTTATGGATATCTTTAAACATTTTTTTGTATGATTTCTTTAGAATAACTGTTACAAATGAACAAAATAGTTTTGATTTTGCTGTTAAAAAAAAAAAAAATCTCTAGTCATTTTATTTCTGGCCTTGAAACTTGCAAAGTTTTACACTGTTGTGTTAACCTACCAAAATAATCAGTATGATAAAATGAACACCAAATTACAACACACACAAAAAGCAATCACTAATGAAACTCGGCTGATGGCACCGAAATAGTCCCAGCATCTTCCGTGAAAGAGCTTCGGTAACCGTATTCAAGTGTAAGAATCTCTATCATCCTCATCATCACCGATCCCCAACAGATGCCCCTGGCTAACATTTCCACGCACCTCTTCATCTGCTCCACATAGGCACATCTCGGAGCAGTTGAGATTCTGAGACCTGCAAGAACAGTGTGACGTGCAGTTGGTCTTCTTGCAACCGCATTTGACTAGTGTAATGGTGGCAGGGGCTGGGAGATCCCGTGTTGTAACTGTTACCAGTCGACCTTCCTCTGCCTCCCATCCATACTCTGTTGGTGGTGGTAACTGTGGGTTGGGTATGTGAACCTGATCCCTTATCATAGTCTTGAAATGTGCATGAGCCAAGGCTTCATGTAAGTCTCCCTGCGTTGGTGGCAGATTCTAGCCTTCCAGCTGTTTCTTGGTGAATAACCTCCACCTGAAATCACTGACGTCTGCCAGAGTGGTACCAGGCTCATACAGTTGGCAAACAAAGGCTTCAATGCTTTTTTCTGTGTCAGAACTCAGCTTTTCTGTAGTTCCCAGAGCAGCAAATGGCAGATACTAACTCTATATGACACCTGTTTAGTGCTTGCCAACAGGTCTGCTTTCCATTGCCTGCAAAGCACCCTGTCTGGTCAGCTCCAGAGAAGGCATGGAACCCTGGTAAGGCTGCAGCCATCCCCTTACAAAGTGCATGTACTACTGGTCCCAGTGAGATAATTCATTTCTTGTTCCCCACACCACTGATGAAGTAGGTGTCCTTGCATAGCTGATGGTACCATCATATTGCAATTACAAAAACATCAGTGTCAGGGAATTCAGTGCAGAGTTGTGTTGCCCCTCTTCGAACAGCATCCAGGCTGTGCAGGATTATCCATGTGTCAGCGTCTTCTTGTGAGCTGTGGAGATGTTGCACATCCATGCAGTTTGAGCGGACATTCTGCCTTGAAGTGACAAAGAAAATTTTGGATTTTCCCTGAAAGTGTTGGAGGGCTTTCTTGGCGAGGTAGACAGTCAGGTCATTTTTGGTGTTGGTGCTTGATGAAAACTGTTTAGCTGACACATTCCCTACTGGTGTGTTGTCTTACACATGGTAAGTAGTTGGGAGCTTTCCACCCTGGCGTCTCTTCTCAGATGGGAAATCATGACCGTCAAACACTACGAATCTCATTGTACTCCTTGGTCTTGCAGTCCAATGTGGTTGTAAAATGGTCTGCCCATTGGGCATATGTCATGATCCATGGTGGCTCTCCCATTCCGTGTACTACTGCCATTCCATCGATGACATTTACCTTCTTGGTTGGCAGGGGACAACCATCAGTTACAGGATTCTGTGGTTGTTGTTTAACTTCACCATAGACATCACCAGCCCTCTTCCAGTTGGGCAACTTCTCGAGTATGGTCATGAGCTTGCTCTTGTCTGTGTATGGCAGAAAGTCACCAGTCACAGTGAAGAGGGCACGTGGTTGGGCGGTGAACTCATACAGGCCAATGGCTTCTTTCAGGCTGATCTCTGACCATGATCAACCAACAAGCAGCATGCAAGCAAACAGTGACCTGTCATCCTTCAGTTCCACTACCTGGTCAGCCAGCTTGTGCTTCACCATTTTCCTTGCACTCTTCCACATCTTCAATTGAACCTTCTTCGTTCTGGCGCAGATACTGACTTCATTTTTGTTAATTTGAGGTCAAATTGGGATGAGTGCAGATGTGTTATTCTTATAAGTAATCCAATAAACATCATGTACAAAGTACGCAGATAAACTCTTCAGCACTGGCCCGTGGAGCAGTTACTGAAAATAATTAGAATGAATGAACTATTGAAGATGCTTGTTCTCAGTGTACAGATTGTAGCATTTTACATTTGCAAGATATGTATATGTAATAAGAAAGTTTACTGGCATGATTTTCTGAAAGAGAAGTTATCAGCATATAATACTTCACAATATCATATTATGTAGCTGAATACCTGTTGCATGCTAGCTTACTGTATGTCTGTGTCATCAAACCCCAAGGCATTACTAGCGAAAATGACAAATTGAGGCCAAGCACTTTTCTGCTTTTGACTTACCATTAATGTCACAAAAACAAAATGAAAAAATGGAGACATGTTTATTTGACTTTCTAGGAACCCAAAGCATAGAGATAGAGCAATCTCCAAAAATTAACAAGTGAACACCACGGACACCAAGCTTTGATACACTGGACCCGACACTAAGAAGCTTTTCCACTAAAGACCAAAGAATGAATATTGGGACTACGCAACCTCCTCCTTTCCTAATCCACCTTGTTCTTCACCAACTAATTCCTCTATTTTTTCCCTAACTCTATCAATAAATATCGTACCATATACTTTTCTTATTACACTAAGAAGAAATAAGGCCCTCTGATGACCACACACTTCTTTTTCCACTTTTCCTTTCTGCGGGGGAATAATTATATCTGACTTCCAATCCTCTGGGACACTGCCTTCCTCCAGGGCCAATCTGCACGTCTTCCACATCCATTCTACTATTATCTCTCCCCAACGCTTCAGCATTTCACCACGCACTGCATCTATTCCTGGGGCTTTCCCAATTTTGACTTTCTTCATTGTTTCCACAACTTCCATCTTACTGATTTCTTCCTCTATTCTCACATCTTTCCTTCTCCCAGCCATTCCCCAGGCATTTATACGCACATTATTATCATTCTCTATGTTTAACAATTCCTTTGATTGTTGCCTCCATTTGCTCACTTTCTCTCTCTCGTCCACTACAAATCTACAGTTTTAATCGTTTACTGCCCTGCAGATTTCTTCATCACCCTGTCTAACTCCCTTTACCTCCTTCCAGAACATTTTCATATATTCCATCCACTTTATACTCACATTCTTTCCAAAGTCCTCATCCACTCTCTTTTTACTCTCTTACTAATCTCTTCACCTCTTTCTTCCTCTCTACAGTACATATAACTGTCTCTTCTGTCTCTCAACTTCCTCCACACCTCTGCTTCCCGTCCACTCACTATATGCTCTCTTCCTTCGTGCCACAGCTTGTCTCACCTCTTCATTCCACCATGCTGTTCCTTGTACTCCCTTCCGTCTTCTGTTCACCCCACACACCACCTCACATGCTGCACATATTTCTTCTGTGAGTATCTTGCTCACCCCTTCCACCTCCCCCAACTGCTCGAGATCATATTTACTCAATCGCTCTTCCACTTCTGTCTCACATTCTGCCTTTTTTTTTTTTCCATCCTCTTGCAACCTTTCTACCCTGAAGTAAGGCCCGCTCGTAAGTTCCAAGCAATTATACCCGCCTCCTTTATCCCATCCAGCCGATCAGAATCTCCCTCTATCCCAGCCAGACTATCAGAACCCTGTATTTACTGTCCGCCCATATGTCACAGCGACATCCCGACCACGCCCATCTCGTTATTGGTGGATTCAAGTTCGGTACACTCCGTTTCAGTTTAATGCACTCCCTTTCATATTTTTCTCTGTTACCTTTTCCTGTTCTTTCTAAAATTGTTTGTGTTGGGATGTTTTTGTTACCATTAATATTCTTCCTTTCTTCTTTCTTCTTTCTCTTACCTTTCTTTCTTTTCTTCTTTCTTCCTCCTCCTCCTCTTTTCGTCTCTGATTGGTTTAATAAATGAGAGTTAAATGGTTAAAACATTTGGGAAGGATGTAGAAATTAATCTACACAGAAGAACAGTGTTTTACACTATCTGAGGAAAAGGACATGTTAGTGAAATTCCTGAGTGTTTGAGAGTTTACAATTGCACACGCTCAGGCCTTCCAAATGTAGATGCCTCTACTTGGTATTATTTACACTCACCCATACCACTATCAAACACTTCAGGTTTTCAGAATTATTGATAAGACATCATTGTACTGAAAAAAAAAAAAGAAAAAAAAAACATAACCTGACAGATCAATGTGCATTACTCGACAACAGGATTTTTCAGACACTTCGTTTCCTTCCACACTACTGGCAGAGGACTGGATGAAAAACTTTACCGGGACATTCAGGATATCCAGAAACTTCCTGTGCTAACTTACCGTTTAACTTTCATATAGTCATTTCGTATAGGCTAAATTGAAAACAGGCCTGCCAGAGGAGGAATGAAACCTGAGTGCAATATGATATCTTCAGTTTGACTTCATAGAAGAAACTGAAGCTTTTAGAGAATGACCTCCATCAATATAATCCCAACGCTCGTAACTTCAGGGGGAAAAAATGAGAAGTAGTGGGGCAATCATAGCTGCAGTCATTTCATCGAGAAGCCTGCTGATAATTTCAAATCTTTCTTGAAGGACAGCTACCACTGTTCTATCAGAACCCTTTCGTGGTTACAAACATTACTGACTTCTCAGGTGAAGCGAAGCATTCACTCAGATCGTATGTCCTGCATTAGTCCAACTGTAACTTCCCGATGCCAAAACATGATGCTGAGAAATGGGGTTCGTGGTGGTGACTCAAACTTATGGATACAAACTATATATTCTCAGCTATTGCATCGGGTCTTCAGTATTTGCATTCTGTATCTTACCAATGATATGGTTCACCTCATTGGTATAAGTATACTTTCTTAGCAATGAATATTGTTAAAAACCAATATCGCATCACCACCACCACTGAACATCTTTACAGCTGTCTGTTATTAGAAACATAACCATTTGTCTCGATAAGCTGTGAACTACCTTGAGACATTAATCATTCCTTCTCATATAAATCTGAGAATAATTATACTAATATCTTTTAAGAAAAAGGACATCGTTACATTTGGCTGGTCACCTGCAATAATCTCATTTAATCAGCATTCATATGTTTCATCTCACTCCATCTCTAACTTGAATGGGTTGTATGTTTTTTTCTGATCAGTATACCCATGCTATAAGAGGTGTATTATTTTTACCTGGTATGATGGAAAGGATGGTAGTATAGTGAGTATTTCGCAAGTCTCTTAACTGCCTAATAATTTTCGCATTAATAATATGCATAGTATTAATCTTGAAACCAAATATAATTTTGCTCAAAGAGTTATATTTCCAATGACATCGAGTTATCAGATATCTAGTTTTAATTAATGATAATGAAATTATCGTGTAATATATTATAACACTAAAGTACATTTTATTGCACAAATATTCCGTACTGTATGTCATGTCCCAAGAACGTAGGTATCGAGTTTTGGGCTTGGGATTTTGGGTAAAAAAATTTATATCAAGATAGGTCATGTTCTCAACTATTTCAGAGATACATCTACTGGCAGCCTTTTGGACGAAAAAGGTTTCTCTCAATCCTCCCACAGTGTTACTAGTGATTTTGTCTTTGTAACGGTTGATGGATGAACCCATGTTGATTTATTATTATTTTCTCAAATTTAGGGCAAGAATCAGTCTCGGACCGTTTACAGTCCAATGTTCCCATTTTGGGGACAAAACTTTTATGTAACTTACTTGATTTATTCATATATTATTGCTGTTGCCATGTCTGGTATAATGAATAAAAACTGACTATTCTAAATGATAATATATCAGTTCTGTGTAAATATCATATTAGTTTTTGTCGTATGTTTTCCATGAATTAAAAAAAAAAAAAAGTGACCCCAAATAAAAAAATTTTCAGTATCAGAAATTACCTATTTCAGTTATTTCTTTACATAGTAAACACATTAAATATTTCTACAATAACATTTCCTATCTCATACAAATTATACTACAATTTTGTCACTGTAAGTGTTGTAACATGTTCCCAAATTGGAACGTTGGACACTTTGATAAGCTGGATACCCTGATTCACTCATCAGCTTGAATGAAGATGTTTGGTTGTGTGCTCTTGCAGCTGCTACAACAAGATCAAACCTATGGGCTATGCAATACAGAGGTGCAGTGTGTTAGCAGTCAGTTTTGAGTCATTAACTCTCCTCCTCTTACTGACTCCCTTCAACCTCTGTCTCTTCGCCGCACTGTTGCATCTTTATCTCTTTTCTATCGCTACTTTAATGGTCACTGCTCCTCTGAACTGTCTGCTTGCATTCCTCCACCTCTACGACGGGCGCGTAGCACCCGTCTGGCAGCAAACTCTCATCCCTTTTCTGTCCAACTCTCTAATGCAAGAGTTAACCATTACTCCCAGTCTTTCATTTATGCAACAGGTCAGCTCTGGAACTGTCTCCCTCTGTCTGTATTTCCTGCTGCCTATGATCTCCAGTCTTTCAAACGCAGTGTGTCCAGGCATCTCAAAATGATCGGATCTTGAATTTGGCTCTCTATTGTATTTTGTTTTTCTCTTGGAGGGAACTGTTACTGCGGGCTCATGGCCTTTGGTTCCTTCTTCCTCGCATAAAAAAAAAAAAAAAAAAACTTCTCTGACGAGACAGCAGCATTACGGAAGAAATACCATACTACCCATGGATACTAAAGGCTTTTATGGGTGAGTGATTGTTTATTTCATAGATACTTCGTATTCATATTTTTACTTATTTAATTTTTCAATTATAGGTAAATATTTACTTCATAGGTATTTGTATTTCATGATGAAATATATTCCTTGTGACAAGATTCCTATGGTGCAAATACGAAAGCTAACTAATTACAGTAAAGTGAATATATGTAGTAATATTTCTAATTTTTCAGGGCAAGTCTTCCAAGAACTAGATATCGATTCCTGCGTGTTGCTTCTTAGTCAGTTAATCAGATTCTGAGGATATTGGCACTGTCATGCTTCCCCCTTCTACTGGTGATCAACCTGTTGAGAGTGATGAAGAAACTGAAGATGATACACTTGATAAAACTTTTATGCCAGATAAGGTCAGTGGAGAGCTTGAAGTACATGACAATGCAGTAAGAGGAAGAGGAAGACATCGAAAGCATCAAAGAAACCGGGGCAAAGGGAAGATGGCATAAAAGTGATAATCTGTCATTTGCCCTTCACTCTGTTCCTTCAGGTGATGTTGAGGTGCATTAAGGAAAAGGAATGTTTGAGATTTACAAACTTCTCATCACAAATGAGATCATTAGTCACCTAATGGAACAAACAAACTTGTAGGCTCATCGAGAAGAAAATGACAATTATTTTTTTGTTGATGAGGAAGACATAACAACGTTTTGAGGATTTTTTGTATGCAAGAAAGAAGAAACCAAACGCCAGGAGCCCGCAAATCATTCGTTCCAAGAAAAAACTAAAACAATACCAAAGAGAGCCAAATTCAAGATCCATTCATTTCGAGATGCCTGGACACACTGCGTTTGGAAGACTGGAGACCATAGGAAGTAGGAAATACAGACAGAGGGAAATAGTACCAGACTTGACCTGTAGCATAAATGAAGGACTGCGGGTAACGGTTAACTCTGGCATTAGAGAGTTGGACAGAAAAGGGATGAAAGTTTGTTGCTAGATGGGTGCTACGCACCCGTCGTAGGGGTGGAGGGATGCAAGCAGACAGTTCAGAGGAGTAGTGACCATGGAAGTAGCGATAGAAAACAGATAATGATGCAACGGTGCAGCGAAGAGACAGAGGTTGAAGGAAGCCAGTAAGAGGAGGAGAGTTGATAAGACGAAAAGCCTTTGACACCACCCTATTGAGAAGAGATGTATGTGGGGAGCCTCCCCACTCATGAGGGTTGTACTCTAAATAGGGGCGAATAAAACCCTCGTATAAAGTCAACAACTGTGCAGGGGTAAAGAAGGTACAGAGTTGGCTTAGCACACCTAATGTCTTGGAAGCAGTATTTACAAAGAATGCAATATGCTCTTTCTAAGATAAGTCCCGAATGAATGAAACCACAAGCATGTTCAAGGATGATGCAGGACTGAGCTGGTTAATATTAAACATTAGTGGGTACTCCTGTGGAAGATTGTGCCAGGTTGATAGGTGTAAACACTGAGTTTTTGATGCATTAAAAACAACAAAATTATTTTTGCCCCAGTCAGACATACGAGCCAAGTCAGACATTAGGTGTGACATAACCTCATCCCTTGCTTGTTGAAGTAACTGCTGATATGGACGTTGTGGGAACCGAATGGAAAGGTGAAGTGTGGAATCATCAGCCTACGAGTTGCTTAGGGTTAGATGTACAGCTCAGAAGGTCATTGATGAATAAAAGGAAGAGAGTTGGTGATAGGACAGAGCCCTGAGGGACACCACTGTTGATAGGAGAAGAACGATGGCCGTCTACAACAGCGGATATAGACCGACCAGAAAAGAGACTACAGATGAAGGTACAGATAGAAGGATAGAAACTGTAAGAGGGTAGTTAGGAAATTAAAGATTCATGCCAGACTTGATCGAAAGCCATTGAGATGTCAAGTGCAATGGCAAAGCTTTCACCAAAGTCCCGAAAGGAGGATGACCAGAAGTCTGAAAGGTAGGTGAGAAGATCGCCAGTGGAGCGTCCCTGACGGAACCCATACTGACGATCAAAACGAAAGTTTTGATAGGAAAGATGCTTTAATAATTTTCTGTTAAAAATTGACTCGAAAACTTTTGAGACACGGATGTTAAAGCAACTGGACGGTAGTTAAAGGATTTGGAATGGTCACCCTTCTTTGGGACTGGCTGAATGAGAACAAACTTCCAGCAAGAAGGAAAGGTATAAGTTGAAAGACACAGGCGAAAGAGTTTACCTAGGAAGGGTGTAAGCACTGAAGCACTTGAGGACAACAGGAGGGACTCCATCATGCCCATAAGCCTTGTTAGTATTGAGGCCAGTGATGGCAGAAAATACATCAGCTACATATTAGCGGATATCACACAGTGCCCTCCTAGAATGGCTGTTGGTCGACAAGTGAAGACTTAGAGATACCAATCTTTGCAAGGACTGTGAGCAGAGAAAAGATAAAATCTTTCAATAAATCCTCTTATATGGCTAATAATAATAATTTGGCAAAATCAAAGGTGGCCAAGATTTTACCCCTGCTTCATATGCTCAGAGATAGTTGTCAGAAGGCATTTTTCATGAATTTCTGAGTATTGATGAATCAATGATCATTTATCATGGACAAACAGTTCATAAGAAACAAACCTGTCGGATTTGGTTACAAGATGTGGATGATGTGCAGTGCTGATGGTTATCCGTATGAGTTTTCTATTGTGGAAAAGATGACAATAGGAAGATGTCTTCGGGGATCTCAAGTTGCCATGGACATGTTACACCCAGTGTTGAATAAGGATAAGCATGTCTTTTTTACAACATTTTTTACCAATCATGCATTGATGGTTGACCATACAAAACAAGGTTTTCACCCCTGTGGAAGTATTAGCATTAACTGTACAGGCAAATGCCCTCTTTTGTCAAAGAAAGAAATTGAGAATAGAGAGTGAGGTTCATACAACTATAGATCGGATGATACAGTCTTTTGTGCTAAGTGAAATGATAACAGCACTGTCATAATTGCTAGCATCTACTATGGAGTCAGTCCCATCCAGAAGGTAAACATATGGATAAAAGAGGAAGGTAAGAAGACAGTACACCAACTGTATCTGATTAGAATGTATAATAAAGGCACGGGTGGGGTGGATGTGTGAGACAAAATACTGTCAACCTACAGACCAAGGCTACGCTCCAAGAAATAGTGGTGGAATATCTTCTCGCAACTACTGAACCTTTCCATTGTAGCTAGCTTTAGATTCAACCAGCAAAATCCTGCCTCTCGGGTAAGCCATAAGGATTTTAAGCGTGAAATATCTGGTACACTTGTTAGGGTCCTAACACCCAGAAAACGACAAGGAGGGCCAACAGCATGTGTACCAAAAGTGGTAAGATATAACATAAACCATTTTCTTAAGCAATACTCACAAGGAAAATGCTATGTATACAAGAAAAACACACGTCTAAACTCCGTATGGGCCTGATAGAGTCTCTCCTGTTGTCCTCAAGAACTGTGCTTCTGTGCTTACACCCCGCCGAGGTAAACTCTTTTGCCTTTGTCTTTCAACTTGTACCTTTCCTTCTTGCTGGAAGTTTGTTCTCATTCAGCCAGTCCCAAAGAAGGGTGACCATTCTCAACCCTCTAACTATCGTCCAATTGCTTTAACATCCTGTGTCTCAAAGATTTTCGAGTCTCTTCTTAACAGAAAAATTTTAAAGCATCTTTCCTATCACAACCTTCTTTCTGATCGTCAGTATGGGTTCCGTCAGAGATGCTCCACTGGCGATCTTCTCATCTACCTTTCAGACTGCTGGTCATCCTCCTTTCGGGACTTTGGCGAAAGCTTTGCCATTGTACTTGACATCTCAAAGGTGTTCGATCAAGTCTGGCATAAATCTTTAATTCCAAACTACCCTCTTACGATTTCTATCCTTCGATCTGTGCCTTCATCTATAGCTTCCTTTCTTGTCGTTCTATAGCTGCTATTGTAAACGGCCATCATTCTTCTCCTAGATCTATCAAAAGTGGTGTTCCTCAGGGCACTGTCCTATCACCAACTCTCTTCCTTTTATTTAACAATGATCTTCTAAGCTGTACATCTAATCCTATCCACTCGTATGCTGATGATTCCACCCTTTATTATTCCTTTTGGTTCCCGCAACGTCCATCTCAGCAGTTACTTCAAGAAACAAGGGATGAGGCAATGGCATGCCTAATGTCTGACTTGTCTCAAATCTCTGACTAGAATAAAAATAATCTTGTTGTTCTTAATGCATTGAAGATTCAGTTTTTACACATATCAACCTGTGAAAATCTTCCACAGGAGTACCCACTAATGTTTAATAATATCCAGCTCAATCCTGCATCATCCTTGAACATGCTTGGGGTTTCAATCACATGGGCTTATCTTGGACAGATCATATTGCATCTCTTGTAAAATCTGCTTCCAAGAGATTAAGTGTGCTAAGCCAACTCAGTACCTTCTTTACCCCTGCACAGTTGTTGACTTTATACACAGGTTTTATTTGCTCCTGTTTAGAGTACAACTCTCATGAGTGGGGAGGCTCCCCACATACAGCTCTTCTCAACAGGGTGGAATTAAAGGCTTTTTGTCTCATCAACTCTCCTCCTCTTACTGCCTCCCTTCAACCTTTCTCTCTTTGCTGCACTGTTTCCTCTTATCTCTTTTCTATCACTGCTTCAATGAACACTGCTCCTCTGAACTGTCTGCTTGCATCCTTCCACCTCTATGACGGCCGCGTAGCACCCGTCTAGCAACAAACTCTCATCCCTTTGCTGTTCAACTTTCTAATGCAAGAGTTAACCATTACTCCTACTCCTTCATTTATGCAACAGGTCAACTCTGGAACTGCCTCCCTCTGTCTGTATTTCCTACTTCCTATGATCTCCAGTCTTTCAAACGCAGTGTGTCCAGGCATCTCAAAATGAATGGATCTTGAATTTGGCTCTCATTTGTATTGTTTTTGTTTTTTTCTTGGAAGGAATGCTCATGTGGGCGCAACCTTTGATTCCTTCTTCCTCCCATAAAAAAGTGCAAAAAAAGACCTGATAAGGAGTGCAGTGTCATATTCCACATGAAATGAATATCGTAGTCAAGAAATGCATGTCATGGCAGTTTTATTTTTGCAGCAACTATGGATATTTATTCATAGGAATTGCAGGGGATTTTAGTGTACAGATAAATTCTTACAGGTATTCTCACAAAAGGGGCCAGTTATTGTTATTTCAGGAAGTAACATGCATTTTTATTTTAGAACATGTTTTAGACCATAAATGTCACCCATAACCGTCCAATGTTCCCATTTGGGAACACATTAAAAAATAATGAAAGATATCAAATAAAGAAGAATTTTTGCTTTATTATCATAAAATGGACCTAAACCAATTAGTTCCTAGATATTTGTGTCTATACTCAAAGTCATTCATGGCAAGGTCATTTACCCGTTCGTACACAAGGATGCGTTTGTTGTCATTAGGGTCTGGCTGCAACAATACACATTGACGCTTTTGGCATCATTAAAGCATAAAAACTTTCGTCAGAGGAGAAGTTTTTGGCTGATAGGCATCATTTTTGGAGGCATCATAGCTTCCCTGCTCCTCATCAAAAGTAATGAGTTGGCAACTGTGGGTCCCGATGCCAGCAAGAGAGCGGACAGGTTATTTAGTACCAAATGAGCTGTGAGTGGGGAAGGTACTGCGCGGTTCTGTCCGTTTAAATTTCCACTCTTACCCCTGTCCTGGCTGTGCAACATACTTCACTATACCAGTAGTGCTTGTGTATAGTGTTTGGGTACTGCTGTTATTAGATTTGGTGTTTGCAGTACGAAATTTGATGTTTGTAAAGCAATCCTGGTTGTTATCAGCCATTGGCCCAACGAAGATTGTGCTACTTTTCCTAATCAACTACATTTTTTTTTTAATGTCTCCAACTCTGGGCAAAGGCTTCAGGGCCTATATCTCAGGGGCAGTAGCCAATCCTAAGGCCCAGTAGTCCTACACCTCCACATGCACCAAATGTGAGTATTCAGCTATAATGCTACTGACAGTGAATCATGTGAATATAGTATGCATATCTAGTGTACGAAGAATTGCTGAAATATGTGCAGTAGCTTAGAGGAAGGCAGGACATTGCCCTACAGTCACAACATGACGTGGGTACACCATTGTTTTTTGCATTTTTCTCGAAAACTGTTGGTCTTGGATCACTGTTATGTGCTCAAATGAAAGCCAATTAAATTCTGCATAGGATGATAAAATAAAACCATAACAGTGGCAAGAAAAGTTTTTCACTAGAGCTCCCTGAATAAAAAAAATCAGTTGTCTGTTGGAAATGGGTTTTACTTTTTCACTTATTACTCAAATACCGTACCTCGTATCAAACTGGGACCTCCGGCATTCAAAAGCTAATAAAATTCTCTTTCCTATGCTGTATAGCATGTAGAGATTGATTAATAAACATTCGACTTATGATGTTGGGAAGTGAGATGTCTGCTCTTGAATGTTTAGCCCTAGCGTACATATAGTGTTTTTTTGGGTGTGATTTTTTGCTTATCGTACAGAACAAACAACAAACATCGGCGAATAGGAATATGTAGGTTTTGTGGCAAAATAATTATGTTTGGGTGGTGAAAATAAGCTGAGAATACACATTTTTGGAGCCTGCAGCAGGCGGGGGTGGGGAGGGGAGAAAAGCCGGTGCATCATGTCCCACAAAACTTACTAACTTATCCGAGCACGAAAGGGTTAATGACTCAATACTAGCTGGTATGGATTTATTTATACCAAGTCAACAATCCACTAAAAGATCGAACTCTCCGAAGTGGTTTGATAGCAACTGTGCAAGAGCAATGACCCAAAAGTCGTTAGTATATAACTCTTACTTAAAATCAAAAGCATCTGTCAATTTAAAATTGCTAGAAACCATGCAAAAGCTGTAATAATTATCACTAAATCAAACTATCTTCAAAATCAAGCACAAAACTACTTAACAACCCTAATGACAATAGAATATTCTGGCCAAGTCTCAATTCTTTCAATAATAATTTTAACAAGTCATCATCCATTCCCCCACTAAAATCTTCAGATGACAACATTACAAATGACCCGCGTGGGAAAGCGAATATCTTTGTCAGTACTTTTGCCAGAAACTCAACCTTACTGTAGAGGAAGTCAGCCAGAACGTCCAAGTGCTAAAATTTGACTCTCCCGAAATTGTTCCACTTAAAATACAGACAAGATATGTAAAATTCATCCTTGACAATGTACCAACCAACAAAGCTACAGGCCCAGATGGAATTCCTCCACTTGTTTTGAAAAATTGTTCCCCAGAACTACCCTATGTTCTAGCTAAATTATTCAGACTATGCATCCGTACTTTTTCATCCCCTAAATCATGGAAAGATGCCAATATCCACCAAATTCCACAGAAAGGAAGTTCTTCTGACCCATCTGATTACACACCAATAGCTGTCATATCTTCTCTTGGTAAAGTATTTGAAACTGTAATTAAGAAGCACATAAACATCTTGAATCCAACAACTTAATAAGTGATAGACAATAATGGTTTTCGCCACGAAATATCCACCATTGACATACTCAATCTCCTCACTCACACCATTCACCAATCAATCGACCAACATGGAGAAACTCATGCAGTAGCCCTCGGTATTTCTAAAGCTGTCAACAGAGTATGGCACCGTTCCCTGCTGTCCAAACTCCCTTGCTATGGACTAGCGTCTTTTGTTCCTCTGCTTTCCTCATGTCTCAGTGACATAAAAATAAGAGTAAAAGTAGATGATGTATATTCCAATTTCCACTCAATGCCGGTGTGCCACAGGGATCAGTTCTGGTGTCAACCCTGTTTCTTGTTCATATTAATGATCTCTTATCTGTCACCCACAAATCCATCCATTCATATGCAGATGAGTCAACACTTCATAGTTCATTCACACTCAAACACCCATTTACAAAGTCTAATATCTCTAACACACAACCCAGTACAGCCATCTCCATAAATCAAGATTTATCTACGATCAATGAATGGGGATCAAACAACCTTGTCTCATTTAATGCTAGTAAAATCAAATATATACAATTTACTAATAGACAAATATTGCCAGATTCGTATATTACCTTCAATGCTACTAATATTCCCATCTTTAAAAGGACTTAAATTCTCGGTGTCTTATTAAACAGTGCCCTCAGCTGCACTTCTCACGTCAGATCACTTCCTAAATCAGCCTCAAAGAAACTTCGATTATTGTACAGAGTCCGTAACTTCTTCACTGACTAGCAGTTAGCAATAAAATGTATGAGTCATGTGCAGTCTCAGCTTGAATATTGCTCACCCTTGGGCAATGGATATGGAGAGGTTGCATTAAAACTAGACAAAATTCAGAACAAAGCTGTTGGAATTATTAATAACCCTGTTATTGTATATAAGCTATCTCCCCTACAAGTAAGAAGGAATATTGTCTGCCTTGCAATATATTGCAGATATTTATATGCCAAATGCTCAAACGAAGTTGCGTCCATTGTGCCACCTATCCATGCCTTCCCTTGTGTTACTCGGGCATCTGGTAGCACTCATGACTGGAATGTCAAATAGCCATATTGCAGAACTTCTGTCAGAATTCTTTTATTCTCCAAGCTGCATCTCTCTGGAACTCGCTTCCCCAGAGCTGTTTCCTGCCAAACTTCAACTTACAGCTGTTCAAGTCCAACTGTTACAGATATTGTATGAATGGAGGACGCCAGTAATCTGGTGTTTGGATTATTATTTTTCCTTCCTCTGTTCTGTTATTTAATTATATATATATATATATATATATATATATATATATATATATATATATATATATATTGCGGTCGTTGGGGGCAGTCAGCATCCACTCACTCGATGTAGTGCTGCAAACCTCTCACCGAGAGCATGCAGTGCAGTAAATAACATTTGATTTCAAACCCCTCGGTCAATCACAAGACAGAAAGTGATAAAACGCTTTAACACAACAACCATAACGTAATAATCTTGAGCTTGGCCCTCTATTTTTTCCCATCACAACCCACTTCATCCATGACCTGAAGAAATTATCATTGCCGGCACTTGACGCAATATCTCGGTATCTCCACTCAAACTTCTATGGAATTCACTATAATCCCTTATACCAGGGCTACTCGACTGGCGACCCGCGGGCTTAATCAGGTCCTTGAGTCGTTTTTGTCTGGCCATTTGAAGATAAACAAATAGACAAGCTTAAAACAGAAAGTTTAGCGATTTTCGTTATTTATGTATTTAGCGGGAAATATAAATGCAAATTATTTGTGAATTTCTTGTTTCTTTCTGTGTATATATAATTAGAGTGAGGGAAAAACACTTGTAAAATAATGTATGGTCCTTTTGTTCATTTAAGTTTCATATTTCGACTCTACTTCTAGAGTAGTTGAATAGCTCTGCTCTATTGCCATTTAAACTTCTGCCTGGAAGTATGTTAAATCCTACTCGTACATATTGTCCCATATTCATACCTTTAAGCTGATCCACAGGGAGGGAGTCACTTTTGGGCACGTTCTTGGCCCGAAGGTGCGTTGATATACGTGCTCCAGTATCTCTTACAGGCCATTGATCTCTCTGTCTCCTTTCAGTCTTCTGGTCCACTCAAACTTCTGAGAGTATGTTACTGCTTTAGCTTATGATAAGTATTGACCCACATTCTTGTATCTGTTTTGATACACTCGGTGGATGGGGTTGCTTCTGGACATGCTTCCTGCCCAAGGTGTATTAACAAATCTGCTACAGCATCTCAAACATGTCATTAACTAACTATCCCTATTTCAAAGCTCTGGGATCACTCTATAACCTACTTACTGTGCTATAATTCTGCATACGTTTTTGATAGATTAGGAGGAGTAACTTCCGGGTATGAATGGGGTGAGGGTATAGGGAGGGTGTCGCTTCTGTTTATGAATGGGGACAAGGAAGTAATTGGGTCATTGGATATGTTTAAACCGTTGAGTCATTGTGTACAAAGGT
Source organism: Coenobita brevimanus (assembly GCF_032717465.1). NCBI lineage: Eukaryota > Metazoa > Arthropoda > Malacostraca > Decapoda > Coenobitidae > Coenobita > Coenobita brevimanus. The sequence goes on along the minus strand of NC_137006.1, from coordinate 22,707,402 downwards.
CAAAGGCTATTAGGTATGGTCCTTATCATGTGTGAGACCAAAAATACCCCACTGATAAGTGATTGAAAATAGTACCTGCACAGTGAGACCCATTTTTTATTCCAGGTTATTTTTCCAGTTGAGAAGCTCAGAAGTGCTCCATGTGGCTCTCGGTATTGCATGATTGTTTTTCAAATTTATGAAATCTTTCTTGTTGTCACTGTCATTATCAACATCTTCCAAACTTATACAAAAGGGTGCCTGGTCCACATATCAAAGACTTTCAGTTCTACACATGAAATGTATCCACCGAATGTAGTTGTCTGTATCTGCAGAAGCGCAAAATATTTGAAACAATGTCAGGCTCCAAGAAAGCAGCCACCATTACTATTCTTTAAGAACATGAAAATTAGCTAATTTTCCCTTCCTTATACATCTGATCCAATAAAGTAGGATTTTCTTTGAATGTAGCCAGCTTCTCGCTTGAAGCTGTAATAATGAGTTCCCTTCCTAGAAGGATGCGACTTAACTCTTTGAGTGCTGCAGATAAATCACCTATATATGTACACATTTGAACAAACTCTTGAACATCAAAATATTCAACCAGGTCTTGTCCCTGTCCATGGAGAAACTGCTGAATTTCATCTCGCAATTCAAACACACGAGATGACAGACGATCACGTGACAGCATCTCATTTCTGTGTGGTACAAAAACAATGTGCTTATGACCCATTTCCTTTGCAAAACAACTGAAATAGTCAATAATTTAAAGCACTACCACGAATCATATTCACAACTTTCACACAAGCATCCAAAATCTTCCTTAGGCTTGGAGGCAACGATCTTGTTGCAAGTACGAATGGGTGAAGAAAACATGGAATGAGCCTCATGTCAATAAATTCTTTTCATTGAGGCAACAAACCATGAACGGTTGCTCGGTATTTTTTGTGTCCCATCAGTAGGCCACAGATCGATCCAGTCATGCTGCGATAAAGTTGGTGTTTTGTGAAGAGCTCCTTTATTGTACTGAACACTCCATAACTTGTGCATTAGTTTTCAGTGACTGACAGAGGAGGAAATTTCTTTCTTTCTTTCTTTGAACCACTACCATTACATGACAACAGCCTGACACATTTGGTGATTAATCCTCCTGGAAGGTGATCATTACTCCACTATCCTTAGTTTCAGCAACAACCTATTCCAGAATATCCTGATTCATGTTGGTAATTCAGTCAAGGATCACAATTTGAAAAAAGGCACTTTTTTTTTTTTTTTTTTTTGCTTTCTCTACAAGAACCATCTCTCAAGGGCACACGACTTAATCAGTTCCTTGTTAGTAATGTGGCCTTGCTTTGATTTAGCAAGCTGGCAATCCATTTGTCAGTAATGTGCCCAGAAAGTCAAATTTGGCTCGTTTGACCATTAATGTTGTGTAATCGTTTCCTACATCCTGCCACGTGTTTGTTCTGGAAATGTTCAATGAGCTTTGATGGTTAATAATTAAATTTGCGTTCGAGAAAATGATACTGCACAGGATGCACTGTGAAAGGTTTATACCATCCTTCCATGTAACACACTTGAAACCATATCAAATATAGTCATCATTCCACTTTCGTTTCTTAGACATGTTGAAGATAAATTTAGTAAAATAAGACAAAAAAAATCTATCTATCTATCTATATACCTAGGCTGCTTCCCACAAGGAAAGGGAGATAGCCGAGACAGGACGACACATGCCCCATTTACTCATCCATTCAAACACGTTCATTCGCATCTTAGCCCCAAAGGGGAGAAGGGATAGATCCACACTGCACCACACTGCACAAGGGTCAACTGCGCAGTGCAATCAGTGACATCTGCAGCAGGGTCCGACAGGAGAGCTGGTTTACCCCTGCCACATCATAATAGACCCATCCACTTACCCACACGTGACCTGACTAGTTGATCAGACCAAATGCGGGAGAATATCCCCTCAGGGCTGCGTCATCATATATTCATTCACAATTTCTCTCCATTTATTTTTGTAATGCATAGCCACTCTTCCTTGCTCAACGGACATCCCTCTCGCATCCAGCGCTCTCTTCACACTGTCCATCCATCCTATTCGTCGTCTCCCTCTCAGCCTTACACCTCTCACATCAGATCTAGTTATCTTTTTCACCAATTGCTCATTATCCATTCTCTCCATATGCCCAAACCATCGCAACACCCTCTGCTCAACTCTACCAGCCATCTCCCTAACAACGCCAGTTCTCCTTCGCACTTCATCATTTCGCACTCGATCCATACGCGTCACTCCACACATACTCCTCAGACACCTCATCTCCATGACATTCAAACTTTTTCTCTTTGTTACACCCATATTCCATGTTTCAGCCCCATATAATGCAGTCGGTACCACAACACCCTCATACAGCCTTCTCTTTACATCCATTCTAAGCGACCGACATCTACAGTACACACTTTTTTCATTCCTCCCAGCACCTTACCTACTTCATTCATTCTAAACTTCACTTCTGCATCTATTCATCCATCCACAGCAACATGTGACCCTAAATATTAAAAACACTCTACCTCCTCAAGCAACTCACCATTCAAAACTATATTCATCCTCCTACCATCTACCAACCTCGTACACTTCATCACTTTACCATTATTCTCATTTACTTTCAATTTCCTCCTTTCATACACCCTTCCAAACTCCTCTACCAACTGTCTCAATCTCTCCTCTGAATCAGCCACCAGTGCAGTATCATCTGCAAACATAAGCTGCTTCAGATTCCACTCTCCATCATCAACATTCACCAGACTCAGACCTCCACCTAAAACTCTTGGATTCACCTCCCTTACAACACCATCCATATAAATATTAAACAACCAAGGCGACATCACACATCCCTGTCGCAGCCCCACTCTCACGGAAAACCAATCACTCACAGCATTTCCCACTCTTACACACGCTCTACTATTTACATAAAAACTTTTCACCCCTTTTAGTAACCTACCATCAAGTCCATACAATCTTAAAACAGTCCACAAAGCCTCCCTATCAATTCTATAATACGCTTTCTCTAAATCCATGAGTGCCCAAAACACATCCATGCCTTTCGTTAAATATTTTTCACACACTTGTCTCACAGTGAACACCTGATCCACACATCCCCTCCCTCTCCTAAAGCCACACTGCTCATCACCAATCACTCCCTCTGTACCCTCTCTAACTCTCATAATTAACACTACCATACACCTTACCTACAACACTCAAGAGACTTATACCCCTAAAGCTAGTACATTCATAATTATCACCCTTGCCTTTATACAAAGGGACCACACAAGCACTTCCCCAGTCAATTGGCACCATACCTTTCACAAAGCACACATTCAACAATCTTACTAACCAGTCAACAATAGTCACTCCACCACCCTTCAGGCATTCCACAGCACACCCATCCATACCTGCAGCTTTCCCTGTTTTCATCTCCTTTACTGCCTTCTCCACTTCCTCCTTCATGATCAAAGAATCATTCAGCTCTCCCAACACATTTATTCATTGCATCCTTCCATCCGCCACAATCTCAGCCACCCTTTCCTCCTCTACATTTAACAATCTTTCAAAATACTCTGCCCATCTCTTCCTTACTGCATCCATCTCAATTAACATCCTTCCATCCTCTGCTTTTACTCGTTCTTCCTTCCCAGACTCTTCCTTTCGCACTCTTTTCACCTCCTTCCAGAACATTTTCTTATTCTGTTGAAAATTCTCAGTCAGCCGCCTACCCCACCTCTCATCTGCTGCCACTTTAGCATCACCCACAGCCCTTCTCGCCCTATTCCTCTTTTCCTTATACCTCTCATATAACACCTCATCCTTCCTCTGCAGCCACACTTCATATGCACGTCTCTTGTTAGCCACAGCCATACTTACTTCCTCGCACCACCATTCACTTCCTTTTCTTACTCCATCACCCACACGTCTCACACCACACACCTCTTCTGAATGCCCCACCACAGCACTCTTAAACAACTGCCATTCCTCCTCCACATTGCCATTTTCCTGATCTTTCACTGCGTTCCACTCATCTTTCAGTTTCTTCTGATACTCTATCATTTTCTCTCTTTTATCCAACTCACTCACTTTCAAAACCTCCCTGCCACACGTAACCCTCCTAGCTCTCACCCATCTCTTACCTACTCTTAACTTTCCCTCCACCAGGTAGTGGTCAGACATACCTCCACCCTCCCCTTTCAGAACTCTCACATCCAACAATCTTCCTATTACATTCCTAGACACAACCTCATAGTCCATCAATGCTTTATCCACAACCATTCCACCCTCCTGTCTCACCCATGTATACTAAAAAATAATAATAAAAAAATTATCCAATCTGTCTATAGCCTGACACCATACTCCTGTTAGAAGTGATCGTTTGACTTTCCGTTAGTTGTTTTACGGGGAGGGGCACAAGCCCTCTGCCAACCCACTTGTTGACACATAGGGAACACGTTTGGGTTAGTTATATTGTTAACACCCAATGTTGTAAAGGTTTTTCTGGCTTACAGGAAACCACTAAAATTGTCACTCAACGTAAAGCCACCTGAAATGGAAATAAGAGTAGCGAAAAGTGACAGGAAAGATGGGAGAAAGAGGAAGAGAAGAGGGCAGACACAGAAAAAGAACGATAAAGGTGAAGGACGAAGTAGGCAGCACTATATAAAACGAGTGGATGATAGTCGCCACCACCTACCACCAGCTGTCATAAAAGATGCTTGGGGAAGCAAAGTGAGCAGATCTGTTCTCATTAGACTTTGGTTGATGCCAGGAGTAGAGGTACTTGGGGGTGGGGGGTGGCTCATGCATTTAACGGTCAAGAGCGATAACGCGACAGTTCTCTCTCTGCTTCCGGGTTGTGGTGTGGGTAGGCCTGAGGCTTGGAGTGTTGTGCACTGAAGTGAAATATCTCGTGTGTGTTTTTACTTAGGTAATCTTGGTTAGATCATATCACATTCCTCAGTGTTTTTAAGTGCTTGCAGTGATATGTTCATCACTCCGTGTTACTGCAAGTACTTAAAAACACAGAAAAATGTGACATGGTCTAACCAAGATTACCAGTCAAGGTCTAATGAGAACAGGGCAGCTCATTTTGCTGCTTGGGACATCTTTTGTGACGCCAGCTGGTACCTTGTAGGGGGTGGGGGTTATCATATAGAGGAAACAAGCAAAGTGGGTGGGTAACTGTGACAAATTACCACAGTTTGCTGACTTTTCAGTTGCCTTTGCCATATGGGCAGAGTATATGAACTACCACATATCGGAATTCATCAATATCTGCACCAGTCTCATCTTTTCCATACTGTTGCTGATCCAGTATTTATGCTGTTCATCCCATAGTGTTAATGCTTTTTATCATAACCTTCATCATTACTATCAACATAGCCCTCATCATCATCATCATCATCATCACTGTCACTACCATAGCTCCATCATCTTATGTACATTTCTTCACACAAGTATTTCTGACAAATAAGGCTATGAAGGACAATGCAACACAAAGTACCGTCATCATCATCACCGTGATCACTACTACCACTAGTACCATTATCATCATTACCATTAATATCACCACCACCATCATGATTCACACCAGACACGTACAAGCAGTAGTACAGAATCTATCAGAAGACAAAGCCACTGGTCCAGATGAAATTACTTCAATAGTACTTAAAAATTGCTCCTCAGTGTTGGCTCCTGTATTAGCAAAATTTTTCCGTTTATGCATCCGTACCTCAATTTTTCCAGCCCCTTGGAAAGAAGCCAATATCCATCCTGTTCCTATAAAGGAGGCAACTTCTGATCCATCAAACTATATACCACATGCAATAACTTCCGTTCTCGGTAAAGTTTTTGAGACACTAATTAACAAACACATAGTCAAGCATCTAGAAATCAATAAACTGATCAATGATCGGCAGTATGGATTTAGACAGGAACGTTCAACTGTAGATATTCTTTGCCTTCCTACCCATCAGATTAACAAAACAATAGACCAACATGGTGAAACACACACAGTAGCACTTCATATTTCAAAAGCATTTGACAGAGTATGGAACCAGGCCATATTGTCTAAGATGTCACACTATGGCCTTGCATCACTGGTTCCTCTAATTTCTTCTTACCTTCATAGCAGAAAAATACGGGTCATGGTAGATGGAATTTATTCTCACATTCATTCCATAAATGCTAGCGTATCTCAGGGATCAGTTTTGGCGCCAACCCTCTTTCTCATTCATATAAATGACCTCCTATCTGTCTTGCACAGCCCTATACACTCTTATGCTGATGACTCGACCCTTCATAGTTCTTTCACATTTAATACCTCCTTTACACAATTTGATATAGTAAATTCCCAAATAAACACACCAATTCTCTGAACCAGGACCTTTCTAAAATTAATCAATGGGGACAAAAAAATCTGGTCTCGTTTAATGCTCAGAAAACTAAATACATTAATTTCTCTAATAGAAAGAATCCCTCAGACTCTCACATAATTTTAAATGATGTCAGTATTCCCATATCCACTACAATTGATATCCTAGGTGTTACTCTAAACCCCAACCTAAGCTGGACAGCTTATATTAAATCCCTTGCTAAATGTGCTTCTAAAAAAACTGGGACTGATGTACAGAGTTCGTGAGTTCTTCACAGACGAGCAGATGGTCACAATATACAAAAGTCATGTGCGTTCTCAGATCGAATACTGTTCACCACTGTGGAGTGGATGTGGAGCGGTTGCATTGAGGCAGTTGGACAAAATTTAAAATAAAGCCATTAGATTAATCAATAATCCTGCCATAACGTAGGACCTTTCCGTTATCAGATGTTCCTTCTTTAGCACTATTTTATCGATATTTTTACCGTAAGTGCTCTAACGAACTGGCTTCAATTGTGCCTCCCCTTCACATTTTCTCCCGAAATACTCGGGCAGCTGGGAGCGCCCATGAACTCACATTCTCTCCTCCACAATGCAGAACCTCTGCTTATCAAAATTCATTTATCCCCAGAACTACTACTCGCTGGAATTCACTTCCTGGGAGTTGCTTCTCTCATACATTTAATCCTCTCGATTTTAAATCCAACTGTTATAAGTATTTTATGAATGGAGGATGCCTTTAGGCACACGGACTTACTTTTTTTTTCTTTTGTTTTTCCTTCCTCCATTCATTATAAAAAAATAAATAAATAAAAAAATCATTCGTGCATCACTGCCATACTGCCATTATTATCTCTCTCTCTCTCTCTCTCTCTCTCTCTCTCTCTCTCATAAGCAGTTATGATTCGTGTTATTAACGAAATAATACAATTTTCATAACTCGAACGGGTACGGTTTGCTGCTTTTGGAGTGGGAAGTCAGTATGTGCTTTGGAACTTGACCCAAGCAGAGTGTAGATTCAACTGACCTCATTAACTCTATAGGAGCAGGCAGCTCCAGTTCCACATGACATCATGCACAGAGTGATACCATTTCGAGCCAGAAATGATCAGACCTAGTTAGTACCTCAACAGACCCTGTCACCAATCAGCGCATACTTGTACTCATCTGCTGGAGTCCATTATCCCTCGTTCAATATTGCACACCAGAAAATAAAGTATGCACACACTTATAAATTATTTATAGTGCTTACGGTATCTTGCTCACCATATTAGCACATATTAAAATTAGCTCTCAGAACATAACATTCATTGTTGTGTTCAGCGGGATCTCGGAGAGTACAAACGACACAGCCTCACATTATTTGCTATTCCCAAAAGATGCCCTGCGTTGATGGACAGCATCCTCGTACCTTTAGCGGCCCTATATTGCACCCCCAAGGGATGAGAGCACTTCTGGTTAAGAACCCCTGTTTTATGCACCAATATCACCGACTTCTAGCATATATCAGATAGTCACTGAGTGGTCTCTCAGACATCTCTGGCATCTTTTGTTTTCTGACTTGCCGATTCCTCCCTTCTTCCTTCTAGTTTCAGCCCATAATGCCCCAGAGATCTTCAGTAGGGTTTATGTTACACTCCTATCCAGGCCAGTCTAGTAGATGTATCTGGGAATTTTCTCGGATCCAGTCATTTAAAGTTAGCTGATATGAATAGGACCTGTCATGGACAAACATTACAGGTGCTGGTGCCGGGAAGGCCTGGGCCCTGTTCTTCCAAAACAGTGTCTCTCAGATATGTGTAAGCTTGCTTGGTCTGTGAGCTGACATTCATCCCCATAGTGCGACTCTGACTCATAGACTCACTCTACATGCGTCTTCGAATAGCGCTTGTTGTGAGGATTTTCTTCCTCCAGAAACACCCGTCCACTGATAATCCCTCTCCTCATCTCTCACCATATAGATGCATATCTGTCATCCAAGTACATTTTTATTGACCATGATGACTCTCACCGGTAGTTTTGATTAATCTTAAACGACTATTACCATCTTTTTTTTGGGGGGGGGTGCTGACACTAACTTAGCTTGAAGGGATTGGTGGCCGCTGGAAAGACACACACACACACACACACACACACACACAACAGTGGGGGTTCGTGAGAGTTCAATGCTCTGTATGGCTTGTGGCAACTACTGTAAGTACTAATTCTTATAATATATGATAGATTATCAGGAGAAGCTAAAAGATGAGTGGAACATAGTGAAACATAAGGAAAATGGTGGTGTGGAGGAGGAATGGCAGTTGTTTAAGTGTTCTGTGGTGGGATATGCAGAAGAGGTGTGTGGTGTGAGACGAGTGGGTGGTGGTGTAAGAAAGGGAAGTGAAAGGTGGAGCAAGGAAGCAAGTATGGCTGTAGCTGAGAAGAGATGTGCGTATGAAGTGTGGCTGCAGTGGAAGGATAAGGTGTCATATGAGAGGTATAAGGAAAAGAGGAATAGGGCGAGAAGGGCTGTGCGTGATGCTAAAGTGGCAGCAGATGAGAGGTGGGGTAGGCGGCTGACTGAGAATTTTCAACAGAATAAGAAAATGTTTGGAAGGAAGTAAAGAGAGTGCAACAGGTAGAGCCTGGGAAGGAAGAGCGGGTAAAAGCAAAGGATGGAAGGATGTCAACTGAGATGGATGCAGTAAGGATGAGATGGGCAGAGTATTTTGAAATATTGGTAAATGTAGTTGAGAGAAAGGGGGGCTGAGATTGTGGCAGATGGAAGGAAGCAAGAAATAAATGTGTTGGGAGAGCTGGGTGATACTTCGATGACGATGGAGGAAGTCCAGGATGAGGTAGAGGAGATGAAAACATAGAAAGCAACATGTATGGATGGGTGTGCTGTGGAATGATTGAAAGTTGGTAGAGCGACTATTGTTGAGTTGTTAGTGAGATTGCTGTATATGTGTTTTGTGAATGGTTTGGCTCTGATTGACTGGGCAAGTGCGTATGGGGTTCCGATGTATAAAGGTAAGGGTGACAAGTATAATGTACTAGTTTTAAGGGCATAAGTGGTGTAGGTAAGATGTATGGTAAAGTGTTGATTAAGAGAATTAGAGAGGGTACAGAGGGAGTGATTGATGATGAGCAGTGTGGGTTTAAGAGAGGGAGGGGATGCATGGATCAGGTGTTTGCTGTGAGACAGGTGTGTGAAAAGTATTTGGTAAAAGGTAAGGATGTGTTTTTGAGCATTCATAGATTTAGAGAATGCGTATGATGTAATCGATAGGGAGGCTTTGTGGACTTTTGAAATTGTATGGATTAGGTGGTGGGTTGTTAAGAGGAGTGAATAATTTTTATGTAAATAGTAGAGCATGTGTAAGAGTGGGAAATACTGTGAGTGATTGGTTTCCTGTGAGAGTGGGGCTACAGCAGGGATGTGTGATGTTCCCTTGGTTGTTTAATATTTATATGGATGGTGTTGTAAGGGAGGTTAATGTAAGTGTGTTAGGTAGAGGTTTGAATCTTGTGAATGCTGATGGTAGAGAGTGGAATCTGAGTCAGCTACTGTTTGCAGATGATACTGCACTGGTGGCTTAATCGGAGGAGAGATTGAGACAGTTGGTAGAGGAGTTTGGAAAGGTGTGTGAAAAGAGGAATTTAAGAGTGAATGAGAATAAGAGTAAAGTGATTAAGTGCATGAGGTTAGTAGATGATAGGAGGATGAATGTAGTTTTGAATGGTGAGTTTCTTGAGGAGGTGCAGTGTTCTAAGTATCTAGGGTCACATGTTGCTGTGGATGAAGAATAGATGTAAGGGTGAAGTTTATAATGAATGAAATAGGAAATGTGCTGCGAGGAATGAAAAACTGTTTAGATGTCATTTGCTAAGAATAGATGTAAAGGGATTGTTGTAAGAGGGAGTAGTGGTACCGACTGCCTTATTTGAGGCTGAAGCATGGAATATGAGAGTAGCAGAGAGGAAGAGATCGAATGTAATGGAGCTAAGGTGTCTGTGGAGTGATGCGTATGGATCGAGTGAGAAATGATGAAGTGTGAAAGAGAACTGGAGTTATGTGGGAGATTGCTGATCGAGTTCAGTAGAGAGTGTTGTGGTGGTTTCGGCATATGTGGAGGATGGATGAAGAGCAATGGGTGAAAAAGATAACTGAAGCTGATGTGAGAGGTGTTAGGCTGAGAGGAAGACCAAGAATAGAATGGATGGACAGTGTGATGAGACTGTTAGATGTGAAAGGGATGTCTGGAGTGCAAGGATGAGTGGGTGCGCGTGATAGGGATGAATGGAGAAAATTTGAGAATGCATAAATGGTACCGTGGCCCCGACGGGATGTTCTCCTGCATCTGGTCTGATCAGCTGATCGGTTCAGGTGTGGAGAAGGGGATGGGTACATTATGATGTGGCAGGGGTAAACCGACTCTACTGTCGGGCCCTGCTGCGGATGTCACTGGATTGCACTGCCCAGTTGACCCTTTTACGGTGTAGTGCGGTGAGGAGCAGTCCCTTCTCCCCTTAGGAACTAAGATACGAGAAAATGAGTTTGTGTGGATGAGTAATTTGGTGAGTGTGTCGTTCTGCCTCGGCTACCCCCTAGAGCAGTGGTTCTCAACTCGTTTCAGGCCACGGACCACCAGGCCAATTAAAAAAAAAAATATCGTGGACCATTTCATTTTTGAGTAATGATAAATAAAGCATAGACAACAAACATTTTGGTTTGAAAAATATTTCTTAAATAGGAATAATACAATAAAATGAATGGCCAATTATTTACTGTGATAAATTTTTTCGTACTGCATTTTCAAAAAATTTAATAATATATGCATCAATCTCCAGTTTAATACCAAATATAGTAAACGTCCTGCGGACCACCCAAAAAGTCACCATGGACCACCAGTTGAGAAACATTGCCCTAGAGGAAATAAGCTTGGGTATATAGATAGATAGGGAATGCACGAGTACACTAGATTAAACATAGATAACAACGATAACCACTATGTTGGTGTGACACTGCCATTGGGTGTGGATAATAATTGTATAAAAACACTCGTATATACATTCACTATCTGCCCTTTCGCATAACTCCCACCGTCAGTGTCTGTGTACGGCCATAACTTTCGGTTACTTCCGCAGTTAACTATCCGGGTTCTCTTACGGTCGCTCTACGTGGAAAATTTTCAATCCATGATATCAATAACAACAAGGTAACAAACAATTTACAATTTGTACTCCTTTACCAGTCTTCATTTTGTTCATCACAGCATTATCAGCCTTTATTTTCTTCATTACATTTTTTAATGATACATTTTTTCATGTTATAGACTGCTGACATGTCTCAGTTTCAAATAACTGTGATCGATACAAACTTGCCTCATACAACAGGCAGAAATTCTAGTTGTGGTAACACTGAATGAACTTGTACGTCAGAGGTATGTTTCAACGGCCATATGCAAGCATGTATCACACTACACACAACCACCTGCCAATCTGTTGAATGACTTCTGGTGGCAGAGGACATGACTTTTGCACCCGGCTGAATATATTTTATTCTTAATACCGCCAGACACTTTTACTCAGCTTTGGAGAGAGAAGACAGAATAAAAGGGCTTTAAGCTGTTAATGTATTTCTCCTTTATTCATCTCTCTCTCTCTTTCTCAATTCCATCATCTTAACATTACGCGGTCATTATTGGATAATTTCGTCAGTCCACCAATCCTTTCATTTCCTTTAATATGTAGTATTTTACACTTTATCCCAGCTATTTTCAGAATTTTTTTTTTTACCTTTGGAATGTTTGAAAAGAGTGGTAGTGCTAAACACATGCCTCATATAACACCATTAATGCTATAGGTGTGTTTGTTAATAAGTGTTTTTTTTTTTTTTTTTGTGTCCGACTCTGGGCAAAGGCACCAGGGCCTATTTCTCGGGGGCAGTGACCTATCCCAAGGCCCAGTAGCCCTCCTACACCTTCCACATGTCACTACTTCGGCGCTAACACCCACCGTCCATATTAAACACATGCTAGGGCTGTCTCATACAGGACTGGTTCATTGGTATTAGCGGGGATATTTTTATGACATGTCGGCGGGTCATCTGGTAGATCAGGAAAGTCTGCTTTCAGAAAACTCAAATCCTTAAACTGTTCCCTGCCCCAGCCGGGATTCGATCCTGGGTCCGTTAGGACTTCAGGCCTCCTCTCTACCAATTCAACCAACTCCTCCCCAATGTTAATGAGTTTGGAAAAAAACTCTCCAGATATAGCAAGACGAAGAGGTTAACCTCTTATGCACGACGACGTCTACTGTATTTACATACCGCACAACTGTCGCAGCGGTGCGATTAGTCAGGCACGACTAAAGATTTGTTTACGCTATTTTTCACTGGAACGTGGTTCACTAAACATCGCAAAGGATGTTCATATGCAATTTGCTTCAGTAGCGAAAGTTTATATGATGCTTTACTTTAATGAAACTCTCATGGGCCGGCATCTGTTTATCACGCATTTTTAATTTTATTTTTTTGGTACTACGGGGCAGCTTGATTTATGGTATGTGAAATTATTCGAACTAATGGAGTTTACTTTTCAGTAACCAATTTACAGCTAGTGTAGGTGCATGAGAGGAACGCATGCACGTGGTGACATCAATATAACCTTGTAGATAATGCATATGTCATCCATTTCTCTCCCTACACATTGCAAGGTTGGGTAACAGCCTGCAGAAGAAGAGCATCTTCGATCCAGATTCACGTTCAGTTGACCTTGGTTTACTACTGCTTCTACTACTGCTGTTACTACCACTGTTATTATTTTTTTTTTTAATCACCTCCATCCATTGGGGAACTATATTGTGAGGATCAAAACCAGCCTTCCTAATACAGTTCACCATTTAGAGTTGTAATCACTAACTCTCATATTACAATCCGGTGGCCCCAAGCATGCCAACGGCTGTGGTTACCAACCATGTACTATTAAATATAAAATAAAGACATTAAACTATTGGAGTCGCTGGTCTATGCGACTCTCGACCACAGTAGCTTCGTAATCCATACCCACCAGAGAGACAGGCCTGAGGGCTGATGATCTTGTGCCCTTGAGATATAGGAGTGCAGACCTCACGAGGGAGAATGACAGTCGACATCTCATCTAGGCCATAACAAAACTCTGTAGTTGACGTTTCATCTCAGAAAGAACCTCTGCCAGCCTCGAGTAGAATCTCACCGCTTCTGGACCCATCCCGCTTGATGTTGTGAAAACAAGGGGAGTGGTCCACATGTTGGATCCTTTCTTGATAGTTTCTGTTTTTTTTTTTTTTCTTCTTCATTCCTTTTGTGTGCAGCTTTGAGAGACAGTTCACGATGACATGCTGCCATGGGATCGAATATCCTGATGTTGAAGAGCGCCCTCTGCCCACGTGTCCAGAAACCTCGAGCACTGACATCCACTCTTGCATCATTTGATGTGTTTGCTGCTCTGCTGGTGCAATGTTCACTGTCCAGGGGTAGTAGACCTGGCTCAATCGTGACATCATGGCATATTTCCCACAGCATTTTGGCAATGAGGCCGCATACTTCATTGTGTCGGATGCAAACAAATCCTCCCTGCTTGCAAACCATTGCATGGTTTGCATCAAAGACAGTGCCACAGGCAAAGTGTTGAGGTAGGTTTTCTATTGCCCACCCATATTTCAAGGCTATGGCATTAATAAATTCTTGTTTGTTGAAGTGGAAGCCTTTTGCCTTGCGAGACAGGGTTGTCAGCCAGTTCGACACCCCAGCCTCCTGTGCAATTTCAACTCTTCTGCACTGGTCTGGTGTTAGACGTTCGGTTATGTACTGCAGCTGGTCCTTTTGTCTTGCTTCTCGCTCCTTGCTTATCTGTGACTTTATGTCTTTCTGCCTTTGGTGGTCGATTTCACTCGTCTCAACCTGGGCGCAAATCTTCTACTACAACAACTACTACTACGACTACGACTACTACTTACTATACTACTACTACTATGCTGTTGCTACTGCATTTTTCTACCACTACTACTATACAACACCACCCCACCACCAATAACAACAGTTAACTACTACTATTACTACTACTACTACTACTGCTACTATTAAAGACCTTTCTGAAGCTTAATATAATTGTCTGACGATTGTCTGATTGATGGGAAAATGATCTAATACTCAATGCGGAAACAATCACAGGCCAACCATTATTATCCAGATGTAAGAAATTCATTTTAGCCTGTTCATTGAATACAATAATTATGCTGGATAAAAAAGATACAAGATTTTTAGTTAATAATTTACTACTCACTTAAGGCAATTTGGTTACTTGTTAAATTCTTAGGACTGAGGTAGCCTACACAAACATACACACCATCAATTCCCTGTTGTCACTCAATTTTTGAACCGCAGGAAGGACAGTGAGGCTGTCGAATCGTCTCATCCTCTATCTCATCCTCTAAAATCATGGATAAATGTTAATTGCGAGAAGAAACTTACCTTGCTGTACATTATAACTGTTTTCTGCAGGGCGATCTGTGGAAAGAACGCAAAATCTTCACTTGTCTATTTCTTTCTGCAAAAAAATATCTAAGCTACAGCAGGCAATCGATCGCAAGTATCTTTGTGAATCGCATCGCAATGCTACTAAACCTATGTTCAAGTCTTAACTGGAAGGGCTTAAGTTCAGTTTTCAGGCAGGCCGATTATACTCTTGAACAAAGGTCGTTTCCCTGTTTTTCCCTATTCGCCCAGCAGTACGACTGGGGAAATAGATATAACATTAACTACTATGAGTCGCAGTCTAAAGGAAGACGAGATAACAAAAATATTTTAACTCCGTAATGTCCTTCTCACAGTTTGTAGACATTATTCTTTAGCCATCTTTTGGTTACTGTAACTTAATTTCTATGCATATTCCGGCCACAACCGCTCTAACATCTGAATTCAACTACTGGCAGACGATTTTACTCAGCTGAGCGATTGGCAATACTCTATGAGGAAGGAGAATCAGCAAAAGTTACCCCTTGACAGCTCAAAGAAAACTACGGTAATTTGACGAAACACGAAATACGACGCGCTAACTATTATATAAATTCATATTGTCTTGCCTCGCGTATTGTCCACACACGCACACATCAGGTGCATGTGAATTGTCAGGGATTTTGAATCAAGAAGTAATTTGATAATGCATATTGTTTTTGTCTGTCTATCAACCTGTGTATGGGACTTTATGTATCTATCATAATGTGCATGTAGCAATGTATATGTATGCACGTCTGTATGCATACCCATATCTTTACACATGCATATCTATCCTGTACATACAGTATATTTATGCATGGCTACATGTGCGTGAATATATGCATATGCGCGTAAATATATACATATATGTATCTGTGCATATGTGCCACTTTCTGCATATGTATGTCCATATGTAGGGGAGAAGGTGGTAATATGGACCACTGTTTTGTTTCAGGTGAAAACACCAATTTTAAAGGCAAAAACTGGATCTATAACCATCTGAAGTATTGGCAGATTTTATCCTTATAATACATTCAGAGTTATAATGAGAAAAATTAAATCATTCAAATGCCACAACTTTTTATTCAAGAACATCCAAAAGAGTGGGTCTTGTAAAATGGGGTGGTATTATAAAACTAGTGGGGTGGTAATATGAAACAATTTTGAAAATAACAAAATTTAATATTTCTTTTTGTGAATAAATAAATAATAGTTGTACAGTGAAAAAGTATGTTTAAGAACAGAAGTCACAAATGAAAATATCATATTCACACCCACTACACAAGACATGGGCCCTTCCCTGGCACACTACACACTGAACCCATAGTTCTCCTGATTTGGACTTCGTGAATTTTTCAGAACAAAAAAGACAGTCTGCATCAGCTCTTCCAGGATTTGCTTCTCCCACAATTTCTTCTAGCAGGTTTGAACTTCCAGAAGACAAATTCTCTCTTCTTCTTCAATAGAAATTTCATCCTCATCTCTCTCTTTTTGAAAACATGTTTCTCTTTTACTTTTCACACTCTTTCCTCCACCTCCTTCTTTTTCTGTGTAGGCCTGTTTGACAGATACTTTCAGTAAAAAAAAAAAATGATGGTAATATGGAACATGGTAAAAGGAATGGTAGTAATATGGAACACGCTGTTCCATAATGCCGCCCAACACCATTTTTTAAATGAATTAGCAGAAATTCTGGGCTAGAAATTTTTTTCCAGAAAACTACCTATGACATTTTAACAGGTGATCATATGACAAATCAACACACTGTACAATAGTCCATATTTATCAGTTTATATAGGATAATTATTTAATCTTACCTAAAAAAAAGTTTCACTGAGTGAAAGTAAACAATATCCTCTCAGGGCGCCTTACCTTGAGCAAGTGATTCCAGAACATTCTGGTGGCCTGTGGGGGAACTAATAGTTAGGTTTAATTCAGTTACCAATGGATGGCAGCACCTTTCAGCTGAGAAAAGGCCTGTTTCATATTACCACCCTGTTTCATATTCCCACCTTCTCCCCTATGTATAAATGTGCCATTTTGCTCATTCATAAACTCGTAATAATAATACTGCAACATCATTGTACCATGTATTTGTCATTGTATGTCTTAGTTCATTATTATGCTTGTAATGGTAATTACTTCTATACCTTTTTATGCATTAAGCCTCAGTTATCAATGTAACTTTTTTGCTCCTGTGCACACTTTCCTGCTTGGCCTTCGGCGACAATGTTCCCCAGAATGTTGTGGCTTGCGCTGATTGGTGGATAAACAACCTAAATAAAAAATGTCTTGCCTCAACGATGCCTTGGTCAAGGGTGGTCGTGTGTGTGTGTGTGTGTGTGTGTGTGTGTGTGTGTGTGTGTGTGTGTGACGACAGTTGACCCAATAGCACCTATTATAACCCTGATTAGGAATAAACCATATTATGCCACAAAATATGTCACCTATATCTATCTATCTATTGCCAGACGCCTCAATCCCGTTTGGGGTGGCCACAAACAAATCGCCTCCAAGTCGCCCTATCCCCCGCCATTTCACTCCCCTGCTCCCAACTCACACCCCCCTCTCTCATATACCTCTCCACCCCATCTCTCCATCTCATCCTCGGCCTCCCCCTCCCTCTTTCCCCCTCCACCTCACTCACATACACTCTCTTCGTCAGTCTTTGACCCTCCATCCTCTCCACATGGCCAAACCACCTCAGTGAGTTCCTCATAACGCTTCCTATCACATCCACATCAACACCACAACGCTCCTTTATATCCTCATTCGTCAGCCTGTCTCTCCATGTGACTCCACAGGCTCCTCTTATATAACTCATTTCCACGGCTCTCACTCTTGACTTGTGTCCTTGCAACAACGTCCAAGCTTCACTTTCGTACGTTAGAGTTGGTATCACAATACTGTCATGTAGTAACTTTTTCACTTCCATGCTCACTTCCCTGTTTCTTATCACTGCTTTCAAAGAACCAGCAACCTTTCTTCCCTGCTGTACCCTTTCAAGCACTTCACCCTCCAAACCTCCATCCTTACTCATCACAATACCCAAGTACTTAAACGTACTCACATTTTCCAATTCCTCACCATCCAACCTCGCTGTACATTCACTGACTTCACCTCTCTCAAAGACCATCACTTTACTCTTCCCTACATTCACCTTTAGATTCCGTTTCTTACACACTCTCTCAAACTCATCCACCAAGCCTTGCAGCTCCCCTTCGTCTTCACTCAACAACACGGTATCATCTGCAAACAACAGTACAGGGAGTTTCCAAACACTATCCTCCCTCACCAGGGCCACTCCAACATCCACTACCCTACCTTGTACCTCTTTTATTACCCCATCCATGTACAGATTGAACAACCATGGAGACATGACACATCCCTGTTTCAACCCAACTTTCAAAGAGAAAAATTCACTTAGTTCACCATCCACACGCACTGCAGCCTTCGCACCATCGTACATACTCTTCACAGCATTCAACAACTTCCCATCTATTCCATATATTCTGAACACTTTCCACAATCCTAGTCTATCCACCCTGTCATATGCTTTCTCCAAATCCATGAAAGCCGCATACAACTTCCTTCCCTTCTCTAGAAACTTTTCCACTAAAGATCTGAGAATGAATATCTGATCTACACAATTTCTTCCCTTCCTAAAGCCTCCCTGTTCTTCTCCAACTCTAACTCTGTCAATAAGTATCCTACCATATACTTTTCCTATTATACTAAGAAGACAAATGCCCCTATGATTACCACACACTTCTTTTTCCCCTTTTCCTTTGTACAAGGGAATAATTATACCTGACTTCCAATCCTCTGGGACTCTACCTTCCTCCCAGGCCAATCTGCACATCTTCCACATCCATGCTACTACTATCTCTCCCCCATGCTTCAGCATTTCACCAAACACTCCATCAATTCCTGGGGCTTTCCCTGATTTAACTTTCTTCATTGCTTCCACAACTTCTATCCTACTGATTTCTTCCTGTCTTCTCACCTCCCTCCTTCTTCCAGCCATTCCCCAGCCACTTATACTCGCATTACTTCCATCCTCCACGTTCAACAATTCCTTAAAGTGTTCTCTCCATCTGCTCACTTTTTCTCCCTTCTCCACTAGTAATCTACCATTTTTATCTTTCACTCCCCTGCTAACTCCACTACCACCCTGTCTTACTCTTTTCACCTCTTTCCAGAACATTTTCTTACAGTCCCTCCACTTTACACTCAAATTCCTTCCAAATTCCTCATCCACTCTCTTCTTACTCTCTCTTACTAATCTTTTCACTTCTCTCTTTCTTTCTACATATAACTCTCTCTTCCGCCTCTCAACTTCTTCCATGTCCCTATTTCTCATCCATTCATTGTATGCTTTCTTCTTTTGTGCCACAGCCCGTTTTACCTCTTCAGTCCACCACGCTGTTCCTTGCACCCCCCTCCGTCTTCTCTTCCTTCCACACACCACATCACATGCTGCACATATTTCTTCTGTAAATATTCTACACACACCTTCCACGTCCCCCATCTGCTCCAACTTATATTTGCCCAATCGTTCCTCCACTTCTCTCTTATACTCTGCCTTTTTCTCATCCTCTTGGAACCTTTCCACTCTCCTTCCAACTACTCCTTCCTCTCGTCTTTCCCTTCTTCTATTCCTCCATCTTACTTGAACTTTAACTCTGGCCACCACCAAGTAGTGGTCAGAAAGTCCACTCCCCCAACCTCTATAAACTCTTGCATCCAATATACATCTTCGCATCCTTTCATCCACACACACATAATCAATCATTGCCTTCCTTTCACTCAATTCACCACCCACCCTTCTCATCACTCGCCATGTATACCTGTGGATCATTTTATGCCTGAAGAGGGTATTGGCTATCACCAACCCCCTCCCAGCACAAATGTCCACTAACGCACTCCCATTCTCATCTATCTCAGCAGGCACACCCCACTCACCAAATATTCCATCCACCTTCACATTCCCAACTTTACCATTCATATCACCAGTCAAAAACACTCTATCATTCCTTCCAAACTTTTCCATGCACATTTCTACATTTGTCCAGAACTCTTCTCTCACTCTTCTAGCACGATCTTGCGTTGGCGCATACACACACACAATCGCCCACATTTGTATTCCAACTTTCAACTTTACCCACACAATCCTTGATCCAACTGATCCATACTGTCTTATGCTCCTCTTCCATCTTTTACTCACAACTATACATACTCCTTCCTTTGCCCTCTCATTCTCACCTACTCCTGCACATATACCCCATCCATACTCCCATTCTCTCACACTTTCTCCTCTCCATTTTGTTTCAGTTATTCCACATACATCCACTTTCGCATCCTCAAGCACCTGGACAATCTCTCTCTCTTTCACCTCATCATTTGCTCCCCCTACATTCCACGTTCCAATTGCAATGTCCTTTGTCCGGTCCTTGGTCGTCAACGTTTGGTCAGTCCTTGTCCGAGGCTTATTGTTTGTTTTTTAGTTAGTTGTTTTCCGGGGAGGGGCACCAACCCTCCGCCAACCCTTTTAGTCGCCTTTTACGACAAGCAGGGATACTGGGGGAGTATTCTTGACAAACCCCCCTACCCCCAGGGGTAGGGGGGTTTGTCTCACAATACACAGCATTTATAAGAAGAAAATTTATATCCCAGACTGTACTCGGGCAGTATTCACTCGACTGAGAATCATGTCACATAATCTGAGAACAGAGTCAGGCAGGGGGAGTTGAACACCTCATGAACAACGAATATGTCATTGTGAGAGTAACAGTGTGCAAAATGAACAACATGTATTAGTAGACTTTTCACTGTCAATTTAGTGTCGTCAGAAGTACCCTACTCTTGTGTTTAGTACTCAGCTCGGTTCTCGGAGAAAGCCAAGACATTGCTAGTATGTGCAAATATGTTTGATGTATACTTCTAATGCACTATAGCACTAGCTGTGTGTGTGTGTGTGTGTGTGTGTGTATGTGTGTGTGTGTGTGTTTATTTTGGGCAGCCGAAACTACACATTCAAATCGCACCAAAATTGGCAAAAAACTCGCAAAAAATTCTCTGATGTGAAAAAACTTGGTCCCATCACGATTGAAAAACTTATTACATTTAATGAGTGACCAAAAAACGCAGCTCCCGGTGCCCGGCATAGGATGTCCGTTGACTTTTTTGCCCAGAGGTAAAAGTAAAATAAACTAAACTGGTTAGCTGCAAAAAATCCAAGTGCCAACGTTAGACAAGAACGGCACATAAACGCGAGAGCCCTCCGCAGGAGCAAGTGCGAGGGGCCCGAAGGCCCCACGAGCACTTGTCAGGTCTATGGATGAATATGAGGAGTAAAGTGAGGTGTAAAGTGTCGCTTTATTTATTCATTTATTTAATTTTTGAACTGACACACTTAATGGGTTTCTTTTGATTGAGCAGGTTTCATATATTTGGACAAAGTAGTGTGTATTCTGTACTTAATCATATTAAGTGTTGGATTCTTTTTTGTCAATAAACTAAACAGAAATGAACTGTGTTTTGCATGATGTGCAATGCGCTGTGTAGCACATGGTCTACTGTTGTGATGTGTCTGGTGTTTTTGTGGTTAGGTGTGGTGCGGTGTGGTGTGTGGTGTGAATCATGTTAGTATGTGGTGTGAGGTGTGTATAATGTGGTACGTATTGTCATCTGTGAGGTGTGGTAATGACATGGTGTTAAGGTGGTGAGAATGAGGAGAAAGGGAGTGGTGATGGTAATGATGGTTTGTGTATGGTGTCATGTTGGTTTGTTTTGTGTTGTACGTGCTGTAT
The DNA here is from genome assembly GCF_032717465.1 of Coenobita brevimanus. NCBI lineage: Eukaryota > Metazoa > Arthropoda > Malacostraca > Decapoda > Coenobitidae > Coenobita > Coenobita brevimanus. Next base: position 22,685,665 of record NC_137006.1, on the reverse strand, counting down.
GGCGGGCATTGCATGATGGTGGGTGTGGTTTGCATGGATTGTGGTGTGGTATACCTTGTGTTGTGTCATGCAAAAAGGTGTGTTTGGTGTGTACAGTAGTGTGATGTGTGATGACGTGATTTATCTCCTCCCTGTGATGTAAGTATCTGCCTGAGAGAAACAGATACAGTGCACAAGGTAGCCAACTCTTGGGGTCTTCAATTTTACTCAGCAAAATGTGTTGTCCTTCATAATCATATAGGCACTGTTAATTGAAATGAGGTTGGTTCCTTGCAGATTTATCAGGTACACAATTTTGACCTACCGATGGTGGAAAGTCACAGAGATCTTGGTATTATGGTTGACAGTTCTTTAAAATTTCATGCTCACTTAAAGTCTACTGTTCACAAAGCAGCCAGCCTGGCGAAAAACCTTCTCAAATCCACCCACTGTCGAGCCAAGGAATTCATGCTGACCCCCATATACATTCCTCATCAGACCACGCATAGAGTTTGGCTTGACGGCCTAGAACACTAATTACCTTGACGACTTGAAAATGCTTGAATCGGTCCAGCATAGATGGACTAACCAAATAGATGAAGTATCAGATCTGAGCTACGACAATCGCTTGAGAACTCTAGACATTATTCATCTCAAGGTATACAATTAAGAACATACCACCTTATGTGTTGGAAGAACTGTCACTGTCATTCCTCTTTGCCCTTTCAAATATATTTACTATACCACATGTATCAAACACCAGAGGTCATATATTAATGATGCTAAACCCACACACTTCTCTCGAGTGCAGGAGCAGATACTTCAGTGTCAGGTGTATAGATCGCTGGAATTCATTGCCTGGTATTGCTGTTCGCATTCCTTGTGTTAAGTCATTCCAAAGGGCATGGTAAATCTTGGGAGGTATTTTGTTGCCATGTTCACTGATCCATCTGACTAAATTGGACCCTTACAATATTCCCTCTGTACTCCAAGCATTTCTAGTATGCTGCAATAGCACACAACTCAGCCCCCTGTATCCAGTCTTACTGTCCTGAAGAACCTGTAATCAGGGCTGGCGTGTTAGCAGTTTCGGGCTGCCCACATTGATTGGATTTTCCACTCTGACTGTGACAACTAAATTATGGGGTAGGCGACAAAGTGAGTAAAACGGATGAGTGAGGTGTACGGTGTAGTGCGATTAGATGCAGTGTGGTGTATGTGTGGTGTGTGATGCAAGGTTTGCGGTGTGATGTGGTGTGGTGTGTTGCGTTCTTTCATGTTGTGTGCGGTAATTTGGTGTGGTGTAAGGGTAGGGGGGGTAGGGGATTGAGTATTATGAGTTGGCCATGTTTAAGATATTAAAATAATATTGGTACATAAATAGCTGATAAGATATTAAAGTAAACACAATGGGATTATAATAACCTCAAAAATCTAAAGGGGAAAGTAAAAAAAAATTATTTACTGCTACTATTTCAACACCTCCCTTCTCATTCTAATGACTTCAATAAACTTAAAAGATGTTAAACATCGGTCCGAATTTCGTGCTCTCGGAACAAGTAAAAATACATCGTCTTCATCAGTTCACGATGAGCATGACAAGAAAATGATAATGGGATAATCTTTGGTCTTACCTTTAACCTGTCCTGGCAACACTGGATGCCTGGCGGGCCTGGCTCTGACTCCACCCTTTTGCCCAGTCAGTCATCCAGGAAACTATGATCTATCTATCTGTTGCCAGACACCTCAATCCAGTAAGGGGAGGCCACAAACATATTGCCTCCATGTCGCCCTGTCCCCCAACATATAACTGTCCTGCTCCCAGCACACACCCAGCTCTTTCATATACCTCTCCACTCCATCCCTCCATCTAATCTTTGGCCTCACATTCATTCCCCCACCCCCTCCTCCTCACTCACATACACTCTCCTCGTCATCCTCTCGCTCTCCATCCTGTCCACATGGCCAAATCACCTCAGTGTGTTTCTCCTAACTCTTCCTATCACATTCACATCCACACCACAACGCTTCTTCACTTCCTCATTTGTAAGTCTGTCTCTCCATGTGACTTCATATGCTTCTCTCAAATAACTCATTTCCACTGCTCTTACTCTTGACTTGCGTCCCTCCAACAAGGTCCAAGCTTCACGTCCATATGTTAGAGTTGGTATCACAATACTGTCATGCAGTAACTTTTTCATTTCCATGCTTACTTCCCTGCTTCCTATCACTGCTTTCAAAGAACCAGCGACCTCTCTTCCTTGTTGTACTCTTTCAAGCACTGCACCCTCTAAACTTTCATCCTTACGCATCATACTACCCAAGTACTTAAACGCACTCACATTCTCCATTTCCTCCTCACCCAGCCTCACTGGACATTCAATGACTTCATTTCTCTCAAAGACCACAACATTACTCTTCCGTACATTCACTTTTAGATTCCGTTTCTTACACACTCTTGAACCCTTTCACCACGACTTGCACCTCACCTTTGTCCTCACTTAACGACACAGTTTCATCTGCAAACAACATAATAGGGAGTTTTCAAACATTGTCCTCTCCCAGTAGGAGAGCTCGAACATCCACCGCCCTCCCTTGTATCTTTTTTATAACCTCAGCCATAAACAGACTGAACAACCATGGAGACATGACACATTCCTGTTTTAATCCAACCTTCAAATAGAAAATATTCACACAGTTCACTTTCTACACACACTGCAGCTTTAGCACCTTCAAACTTACTCTTCACGGCATTCAACAACTTCCCATCTACTCCATATATTCTTAATACTTTCCACAATCCTTGTCAGTTCACCCAGTCATATGTTTTCTCCAAATCCATGAAGGCCGCATACAAATTCTTTCCCTTCTCTAAAAACTTTTTCACTAAACACCTATGAATGAATATCTGATCTACACAACCTCTTCCCTTCCTAAAACATCCCTGTTCATCTGCAACTAATTCCTCCGTTATTTCCCTAACTCTGTCAATAAGTATCATACCATATACTTTTCCAGTTACACATGCTTTAAGCCTGTTCCGTAACCATCACAACATTCTCATTAAAAATATTATAATCTCACTGTTATTCTTTAATACTGTAATCAGAGATATTTACCTATATTTAACCCGTTGACTGCGGCTGTATCATATATGATACCTGAGTCCAAATGGCTCTCACTTCGGCTGTATCATATATGATTTCCTGCTTTCAAAAATTCCACCATCAGAAATGGCACAAAATAAATCAGCTAGCAATTCATGGCACCCTATAGAATAATGCCATACATAGATTATGCATTTTTACGAGGTGCAGAGCTCATCTCAGTTACTTAAAAAATGCCGTAGGTAAAGGTACGAAACCTTCTCCATGCCGCCTCTAGCAGTAGCCCAAGCAAATATTGGATGAAATCACTGGATGAGTTTAGTAATGATAGTGAATTGTTGTTAGATGATGACAAGGATGGTTCAGATGCTGTTTTACACCTTATCTGATCGCAAGATTGATACTGAGGACACAGTGCAACCATAATGCATCGTTCGCCTGGCACCATTGCACAGGGAATATTTATTACTTCACGAACCTGTATCAGAGGTTATTTATTTGTTTGCTATATTGTGTTATATGCCATTGAACTCGGGATTTTTTTCTCTATCATGTGGCAATATTATTTTTTTTCTAATATTTTTTTCTAAATATTTTAAAACTGCCGCACACTGGATGTACAGTCACTCATAAAAGAAACGACCCCCCCGGCCAAAACACCTTTCAACCATTATGATATCGGACCTGGTAACACTGTAAATGACGTCAGATGTGGGGGTGTGAAGCTGCGTTTGGGAGAAGTTCATTCAAAGTTCATTCTAAGTGTGTCGAGCCCATTCATTTAACCCTTGAGGCCGGGGGTTTCATTTGCATCATGTGCGGCATAATATTCGGGTATGGAATTGTGTTGTCAGCTGAAAGTTCTTTGTTCTTGTAGCATAAAGTTAAGTTTGTGTGAAGGACAACATAACAAGTCAGATATATTGTATGTTGACTCGAAATGTGGATTGAAGCAGTGTTTCGTGCAGATTAACTCCGCCCTCCTCTCAAGCACCCCTCCTCATCCCCCCATATGGCTGACGTCAAATACACTGTTACCAACACTGAATACCCAGAGTTATATTGCCTCTAATGCAGGGGGGGGGGCTTTTCTTTTATGAGTGACTGTACATGTAAACAAACACTGACACTGTGAATGGGTTAATGAAAATGACAATCGGAGTGTAGGAAATGATGCTTTTGTTCTAGGAGGAATTCATTCAGAAATTGGAGTTCACAACAAAACCCGAACAATCTTGAAGCTAAAAGGCTGACAATGTTACTATATCAAAAGTGAGAGGCAGGCTGCTGAGGACCTACAACTCTTTTGAATCATGAACACCAATGTATCTCTATAGTCATTAACACCAATATGGGGACAGGGTAGTCTGCCATCAGAGGGCAGGTTAATTGCACATCACCTTCCCCAACTCCCCCTCCTTAGCCCCACAAACCGACCGATTTTTTCGTTGGATGAATCGGATATTTGAGGCTTCGCTCTCTCTCCCTTCTTGCCGCATGCAATATTAGTAAAACATTCAATAATTAGGTGTATTATTACCCGTATAAACCCACCTTCATTTAACCCGCCCCATCCCGACCACTTTTCCATCACTGACTCCCCCCAATCCCGACCACTTTTGGAAAAACTGTTTTTTGGCTCAAACCTCCACTTTTGGTGAGAAACATCGAAAAATCATAGAGAAATTGCTCACCTGAGGTTTAAAATACTCGATACAGGTAGCAGTACCTCCTCACCTTACTGTGTTTTCTATCAGGTTGGCTCCAAAGAAAACGAGTTCTATGGGCGGGTAACCATTCCACACCACTCATAAACAGTATTTATTTATTTATATGGTACAAATTTATATGCAGTACGAGAGTATGTTGGTTTTCAAACAGTAATATAGGCAATATAAGCATTGTATCACTCATGAAACACATCAACATACCTGACCTTTTTTGGCGACATTACCTGATCATCATTTCTGACTGTTTCTTCCTCTAATGCTATGTAAAGTTTTTCCTCCACATTGTCATTGATTGGGGAATCATTCCGGCCCTGAATTTCGTACCATGGCACGACATGTCTTTACTGGCCAGGTCACTGATAACAGGTGAATTGCCGAGACAATGGCGTGCGGGGGGGGGAGGGAGGTCATGCTGGGTAAGGCATTGTCCCTGCCTGGCGTCTTGTAGAGGAAGGTGTCCCATGTATACGTACCAAAAATCACTTGCGAAAATTGAAAATTGTGCAAATTAGGGACCTTGCAATTGATTCGCGTTTATGTACGTCAACGGGATTGGCAGTGACAAAACGTGTGGATGTTCATTCATGTCGACGGGATGCGGCGGGTTGAGATGTAATTATGTTGAGGTTTTAGCAGATTTCAATAGAAAGACCCCACAATATAGTTTTATTCCAAATATTACCCCCCCCCCCGTTTCCTTGTTCATTGTTGTCGTGGGGGGGCTTCAGAGACGTCATTGGGACTTCATATGTACGGAAGCTAAAGTAGGGTACCTTAATGCACTCAAAAATGTGTGGGAGTCTGGTTGCTAGGTGGATGTCGCACTCACGTCTCCACTTTGCTCTACCCTCTCCCCTCTCCTTGAGTCCCTGTCACTGTCTCAACTAATTTTGCAGGGCTCTTTCTTCTACCATTGCTTCTTCTTTCCTTTTCTCCTATCCTCTCTATCCTGTCTTTGGCATTAAATAGTGTGGAAATTTACACGTTCATCAAAATTCTCCTCTATGACCTCGAATAAGTTGCAACAGGAAGGATATGGGTGTGCCTGTGGGCTATTGGTCTGGCCAATTGTAGGGATCATGGTGGTTCGGCACCACCCCAGTGTGTGGACCTTTGCAGAGGTAGACCTCTGCAGAGGAGGAACTGCTGCTGAGTGGCAGTTTTCAGTTCCATGTTGTTTGGCAATAGGACTCTCGGCCAATGCCCAGTGGCCCAGCATTAAACTGGAAGACTTGGTCCTCCCACGCGGTGTTGGTATCCCTTGTAGGGTAGGGTAGGGAGTGCATACTAGGAGTTTGATCTCTACTTGGGTCGTTGGCAAGGCCTCTAGACTTCATGTTCCTCCTCTATATTGTATTTTGTTTTTCTCTTGGAGGGAACTGTTACTGCGGGCTCATGGCCTTTGGTTCCTTCTTCCTCGCATTAAAAAAAAAAAAAATAGTCCTTTCTTTTTCAGCAGTCATGATGAGCTTTTCCCTTCCTCAGTAAATTTATGGGTATTGTTACAGGTTCCCCTCTCTCGAATCTGCCAATTTTTTTACTCTGACTACCCCAGCTTCTCTTCCTGAACTTTCTCTTGGTCAGGCAGATCCCCCCTTTCCTACTTTTCTCCCCCTTTCCTCCTCTTCCTGTCCTTCTTTTTCTTCTTCTACCTTCCCCCCCCCCAGAGAAACACCCCTCCTGATGTCCCTGCCTCGACACTCCCATCCTCGAATGGTGTGTCAGACCCCCTGGTTCCCGACAAGTGTCTTCATCCTGACCCATCACCTCTGACAGCCTCACTCACCCCGTCAACAGTTTCTCTCTCTACTACCACTGCTTCTCTGGTCGTTACATGGGAGCCTTATACCTCCTTAACCCGTCACGTCCCGAGCCTTTCCGCACCTATGAAATCCCCCAGTCCCGAGCCTTTTTGGAAAAAAAAAATTTTCTTATAAAACTTCCGCTTAGGTCGAGAAACTATGGAAAATCTTGAAGAAAGTGGTCTCTGCGGTCTATAAGTGGTCTATACAGGTGCGGTTTCCCCCCGCAGGTATCGTATTCTGTAATGGGCTGGATATGCGTTAACGTTTTCTATGGTAAGGAATAATGGGACAAACAACACACAACACCTCTACATTTATTGAATTTGTACTAATAAACAATAACAGTAACAATATAATGGATTTCAGACACATATATAGGAAAAATAAGCATTGTATCATCGCGCGAGCATTGCGAGTTAGGTCCGAGTCGTATCATGCTATCTGCTAATTTTCTGTTATGAGTCTACCGATCATTTTTTCTACTTGTATACTTCTGTTTCAATGACAATTTACCAATTACAACTGTTTGTAAGTGATTTCAGATGTTTTCATTCATTATGATGACATGCAGCATAAGTTTAGCTCACATCAGCTTAGTAAGCGCACTCGCTATGACTCGTATTTCAACATACCAAATTGTTTTATACCTTTCCAATTATTTTCCCATTTACATAGAACCTTTCCCCCACCACTGTGAAGGTTTTCAATTATTTTCATTCATTACGAGGGCATTTAGCGATATGCTAGCGCCTATTCACGTAGCGACCACGATCTCAAACACTCGTGTTTCATCATCTACTTTATTTATTCACTCCAATTATATTTTCCCACTTACATTACACACGTTTACACCCCTCCAATGCACTGTACATACTTACTGCCATTATTTATTCAAGTGAGCGTGAGAATATCGCCTGAAAATACCCTCGCAAGGAATGTTACGTCATACATAATACTCACACACTTATATACTAATTCACTCACACACTTATATACTAATTATTCACTTTATCACTTGCTGACTTTTATTTTGACTAATACGTGCCTTATTCATTTGACTAAGCGTCAGGAAATCTTATCTTTATAGACACGCTATGAATATTTGACTTAGAATATACATCATCATATACAATAATTTGAACTTATATTTTACCCGTAAGAATGTCACATAATAGAAAATATATAATAAGGGGCCGTATTTATTGCACTGAGCAACAGAATATCTCATCAAACAACCCTCTCTATGTAAGTTTCAACTTAGGGCAGATTTATATACTTACACCCAATGTTTTCACTTATGTTCTACCCGTAGGCACTTTATACTAATATTTGGCGATCCACATGACTGATATTTTCACAGAGCGTCTGTCTGTCGCATTTACATCATAATTTCAGCGTCCTTTCGCATTCACACCATGCTAAAATTGCAGCAACGTGTGATATTCACTAAAACATGGGTGAATACACAGACCCACGTCACACTGCACGCACTCATAGCGGGTGTCCTTCCTCTGTGTCGTGAGTCTCACCTGGGAATGACTGCACATGTGACACCTGCGCTGGGGCCTAGGTCTGTTGGGCTGGGGCGGGATAGGAGTGGGGAAATGGCGGGCGGATATTCTCTGGGGAGTGTGGGTAATATGGGCAGTGCGGGGGCGCTGTTGGGGCCTTTCAACAGCATACTTTGCAAAGATTTCTCGTGTGAGCCCCCTCACAAACCCTTCAAAGGTTTCCTGAACTCCTGTGGTCATGGCGTGAAGGTGGTGGCAATTCAGAGCAGTGATATCTAGCAAGTGAAAGAACAGTTTTTTACAGTATACCACTTCATCGTGGTCCTGGCACACTCTACCGTCGATATCATGGAGTCTGACTGGTCCACGAGGCGCATGTTTATATTATAGTCCATGACACATTCAGGTTTCCAAACACGACGCCTGCTCTCGCTATGGTAATCAACAGAATCAGTACGGTGCATCAAGGGGCGGTGAACCGTGGACAAGAGGCTTACTTCTCTGTTGTGGTTCCACATTGTTGCAAGGATGTTGTTTGCTTTGAAGAAGACAACCTCACTCCTTGCAAGTTTCCGCCCTACCTTGACCATGTGACGCCGGTTCACCTTTACTGTTCCACAGACTCCCGTTTCATGTCTGTGAAGATAACGAGCGAGAAGAGGGCTAGTGTACCAGTTGTCGAGATAGAGAACGTGACCACGATGAAGGTAGTCTTGTATCATCGTCTTTACCACTGCTCCCGAAAGTCCTATACTTCGATCTTCTATTATGTCTGTCTGTGCACCGGTGTACAAGACTATGTCTTGCACGTATCCAGTCCTACAGTCACACATAACAAAGATCTTTAACCCAAAACGGTGCCTTTTGCTGGGTATATACTGTCTGAATGAAATATTGCCTCTCCACAACACGAGACTCTCGTCTATGACGAGATCTCTATAGGGATAGAATGAGGATCGAAAGGTTTCCCTGAGATGATCAAAGACCAGCCTAATTCGCCTCATTTTGTCAGTGTTGTTTGCATTTGCAGGGTCATTAGCATCTTAAAAATGGAGGCGACTTAGAATTTGTTGAAACCGATTACGGCTCATCACTTGACCAAATATGGGGGTAAACATAACAGGGTCCGTAGTCCAGTAAGCAGGAATTCTATTTTTTCTTATTATACCCATCAAAAGGACAAGGGCAAAAAATAAGAACATTTCTGGAATGGAGACAGGGTAATCATAAATCATTGAATGCCTACTCCTTGTTCCCAATCTTTCACTTTCTAGCCGCTGGCCGCTTGCAAACAGGTTTGTTTGAAACACGATCTGATCAACGAAGGCCTCACTGAAAAACAGGTGGAAAAAATCCAACCTGCTTGAATTACAGTGAATACCTGGTGCAATGCAGCCTGATCGCCCCTGCTCAGTGAAGGGGAGAAAAATCACTCCCATCCTCCCAATCCCACGACACAAATCCCTCATCCCCATCACCGCCTTCGTCTGGGTGGGGAGGAGATAATGGTTGGGGAGGTTGGGGAAAAGGAGTACGGAGGGCTTCCCCACTGTCACTCCTCTTCCCTCTGCCTTTACCCTTTCCCTTTCCCTTACCCTTACGGCCTTGAGGAACATTAGGGGGCTGTGGGGGTGAAATAGTTGAATATTGGGGAGCAGAAGACGTGCTGGGGAGTGGTTCCTCCCCACCTTCCCCCTCCATTACCACACCACGTGCTCTCTCATGCAACCTTGCTCGACCACGTGTTAGGGGATATTGGGGAGCATAAGACGTGCTTTGGAGTGGTTCCTCCCCACCTTCCCCCTCCCTCACAACCCCACGTGATAAGGAACGCACCCGCACTGGCCCACGTGATCCACTCTGCCGCCTCACACTGCGTAGGGAGAGCAATGACTCACCCACCTCACTCTCACTTTCCCTAATCCCAGGAATGTCCATTTCACTCCCCACTCCCTCCACTTCACTTCCTACCGCCCCAAACAGAAAGCTAGGCCCATAACTGCTTAGACGATGTGGTGTGCGCTCTGGGCCACAATGGGTAATCACCTCCCGCCCATACCACGTGGCAGCACGTCCCATGTCTCCGTCCTCGTCCTCGTCCTCGTCTTCGACCTCGAATTCTGCTTCCAAGGCACGCTGGGATAGGGATATGACATACCACGTGCCTTCTTTGCCTCCTGCCCCTCTCTAGCAGCACAGTAAGTCACGTACTGCCGCTTCCTTGGTGACGGAACTTCCTCGTCACTGCTGGTGGTTTCTTCCTCCTCTGGCTGCACATAATCCTTGTCCATCTCCTCGTCATCCAGTGGGAAATCACTGTCGCCGGTAAAGGTGTCCAGGGCAACTTGAATTTCGCTCTCTGAGAGACCTCTCTTAGCCATGTCTGAGCAGGACCGTGGCTACCAGGTGAGTGGACGAGTGGCGGGCTAGCGCGGGTCGTGCTGGGTCGTCGAGTGTCCCCGCCTGGTGGGAGGTAGGGGAAGGTCAGACGAGGGTACGTACCGCAAATCAAGCACGAAATTTGAAAATTGTCGAAATTATGCACATTGCAATTGCACGACGTACTGGTACGTCGCCGGGACTGGCAAATGCAAATCGTGGTGACGTACCCATACATCGTCGGGACTGGGCGGATTAATTCCAAACTCGACCCTCTAGGCCCCTGCAACGTTTACCACTACTAACATTCCTCGATCACATCCATCTGTGATGCTGCTCTCCTTATTCCAGACGTGGGACCCCCATATCCTGCCCCCCCGGCTAGATTTTATGCAGTGCCTTCCCATGTGATTCTGAATGACTTGGAATATCAGAAACTGCTGCTTAGGTCTGTGGGTGAGGATGTGAATTTCCACTCACGCTTTGACAAATCACGCCTTGTCACGGTTCACTCTGATGCCCAAGCCCTTGCCCTGCTGCTCTTACAACTGACGATGGTGTGCCTCTGAACGCACCTAAAGATGCACACATGAACTCCAGCCAAGGCACTTTTTAATTCCTCACTCATTTCAGCTGAGTGACAATTCCTTTCAGGAATGTTCGTCGCTCATCCGTGATATCCTAGAGCTCCAGCATGTTCCTGTTACCTCAGTTGCATGCTTCAAATGTCCCCCAGTCAGCGACCGCACATGACCTACTCGAATTGCCCAGGTAGTGTTTGATTGCTTGACTCCCCCAGATTATGTGATTATAGGAGATGAACAACTTCCGGTGAGGAAGTCTCCACCAACCCCAGCTCAATGCAGGTTGTGTTGGCATTTCAATCACCCTGCCAAGCACTGTCAATCCTCCCTTCATTGCCCCCTCTGTGCCTCTCCTGATCAAAATAGAATTGAATGTCAGACTGCCACCCGATGTTGCACAAACTTTACAGGGCCTCACAGTGTCCTGTGAGGTTACTACCATTCGGCGACAAACTGGTCTGTCCCTCAAGGAGCCCGTCGCAGGGCCTGTGATCTTGGCTTCATCCCTGGTCTGTCTTTTGCAGTTACCCTCCAGATGCCCAATGCCTCTACCACTCCTGATCATTCCCCTCATACTCTTCCTACCCACTCTCCTGTTCCAACCATTGGCCACCCCTCTTACTCTATCCTTTTGCATAATTCATTCTCCAGTCTTAATCCTTGTACTCCCACATCCTCGCCTTCAGTCCACCCCTCTCCTGTTCTCACCTCTACCACACCTCGTCGCGGTCAAAAACGACCTATGACCACCTCCAACACCAATTCCTCGAGGGGAACATTCTCCCGACAGACCCACTCCATTAAAAGGTCTTGTGCCCATCTTCCTTCTACCACACCAATTCCCTCTCCGGCTCTACCCAGTGCTTCAGACTCCCTCACTGCCTTTCCCGAAACACTACCTAAGATTGAAGATTACCTACTCTCCGCTTGTCCCACCTCCTGCATCTGCCGCCTCCTACTCGACCATGATTTCTGCAGAGATACATTGTGTACCTTCCTCTCTTCCATCTACCTCTGTCCCTCCCAGATCCAGCCCAACTCCAGACCCCATCACCCATTCTGTTGCTACCTCCCCAGCCCCCACCCCTCCCGTGCCTTCGCCCTCCCCCATCCCTCTCTCATCCACTTCTGCCCTCAGTCACGATTCTTCTGATTCCTTCCCTACTCCTTCCCTATTGGTCTCTTCCTTCAGCCCTTCTTCTCCCCCTTCCGAACCTTCCCTATCCTCTGTACATACTTCACAGGTACATGAATCCTCCTTTCATCCTCCTCGTTCCCTAATGTCCTACTCTATGCCTCCAGGCTAGCAGCCTACCTCCTCTACTCCACTCTCTGTACCTTCCTTTACTGCCTCCATATCCCATATCCCCATGAGAGTTACCAATCAATAACTTTTGACCTTTACCTTCTCCTCACTTTAAGTCTTCCAACCTATTCTCGTTCTAGCTGATTCTTTTTTTATTTATTTTTGTTTTACTTCCCAACTAGACCTCAATCTTCTTAACTGTTATTAGTTTTATCTTACACAATGGCTCCCATTATACAATAGAATATCCTTAGTTTTACTACACGTCGGCTGGACCTCCGGTTTTTAAATTTCAATATAACCCACTGATTCTCTGACTACAAGAGACACGCCTCACCACCCTCTCTTCCCCCATTCCGTCCTCTTCATATCTGAATCTACCTGATTCCCAGTATGATACTTGTCTCCTGATTCATGTTTATGTTCCTTTTCAAAATCTTTCTGTTACAACTACCATCAAATGTACCTTCACCAGGGTGTTTCTATCATGGTGGGTTACAGTGGTCTCACTATATTTTTCCCCTTCACTGCCTATTTTACTGACCTCGATCGACTTTCATCTGACCTACCCCCTTCCATCCTACTTTTAGGTGATTTTAACTGTCAGAACTCCCTCTGGAGTGACTCTGATTTAACTGCACGTGGGCGCTTCTTGGAGGATTTCCTCATTGTCCTTGATTTTTACACTTTTAACTCTGGTTCCCCAACCCATTTTGACAGCCGTACTCGAACTTTCTCTACCATTGACCTGTCTGTCTGCACCCCAACGATTTCCTTGGACTTCATTTGGTCGGTCCTGAATTATTACTCTGCCAATGACCATATCCCAATCCTCCTAACCCCCACGTCTTGCTATCTGGTCCCCAGCCCTCCTCTATGGCACTTCGATAGGGCAGATCGGGTGAGCTTTACATCCCAGGCTGTTCCTCCCACTCCTCTTCCACTCTTTCATGATCCCACTGCTTTGCTTTCCTGTTTCCTTGCCTTTCTCCTTGCTGCTACCCGTGCCTCTATTCCACGTACCTCCCGTCCCATGTCATCGAAATGTGTGCCGTGGAATGACTAATACACCAGCTCTCTGGGTCAAGAGGGTCAGGTGGAAGAGCTTCTGCACGAAAAAGGGCACTTCATTGCAGGTCCAAGCTTTCATACTTTTTCAACAAGCCAATGCTCTTCTTTGCCGCACAATCCGTCAAGCAAAAAAGGATAGCTGTACCATGTCATATGTCTCTACTATCATCTCGAAAACACCCATTCCTCGGATACGGTCCCACATCAGGAAAATAGCGGGTAAACGGTCACCTACCCTGACTCCAGTCCTCACCATCAATGATGGGGCCATAAGCAATGCTCTTCAGGTTGCTAATATTCTGGGTCACCATTATAGCCAGATTAGCAGTGGGTCACATCTCTCCCGTACATTTTTAACAACCAAAAGATGTTCAGAACGGACGCCCTTACAGTTCACACTGTCATCAGATGCAGCATACAATGCCCCTTTCTCCAGCTCAGAACTCAAAGCAGCTCTAACTGATTGTGGCTCTGCCAGTGAGAGACCTGATGATGTACACTACAACATGTTCAAACATCTGTCCCAGACAGCTCTTCACTTTCTTCTCAGAATATATAATACTATATGGTCCACTGGGAGCTTCCCTAATGGATGGAGATAGGCCCACCTCCTATTATTCCTTAAACTGGGCAAATCTGGGTCATCACCTGGAGATTATCACCCTATTGCTCTTGTTAGCTCTCTGCGCAAACTGATGGAACGTATGGTAAACTCTCGCCTAATGTGACATTTAGAATCACGTGGTACGATCTCACCCTTACAGTATGGTTACCGCAAGGGGCAGAATACCCTAGATCCCCTGATGAGGCTAGCAACATTCATCCGACAAGCCTTCGCTAACTTAAAGGTGGGCATAGCAGTGTTTTTTTTATCTCAAGAAGGCTTAAGATACAGTTTGGAGGTATAACATTCTCTGTGTCCTACAACACTCTGGAATTAATGGCAATATGGGTGTCTTCTTACAAAACTTTATTTGTGACTGAACCTTCTGTGTACGCCTTCAGAATGTCTTATCCCAGTCTTATGTCCAGCATGAGGATGTCCCACAGGGATGTGTGGTTAGTACTACTCTTTTATCCTTGCTACAAGTGATATCATTTCATCTTTCCCACATGGTGTTCATGCTTCATTGTATGTAGATGATTTTCCTATATGTGCAGGTGGAGCAGACATCTCAGCCTTACGAGCCCTACTTCAATCAGCTATAGATACCACTGCAAGTTGAGCCACGGATCATGGCTTTAAATTCTCCCCCACGAATTCCTGTGCTATAACTTTTATGACCCGTCATTCAATCCCTCAACCCCATCTTACACTATATGGTACTCCCCTGCCAAATTGTTTGTCAGCCCCTGTCCTTGGCCTTATCTTTGATTCTTGACTGACTTCGTCCCCACATCTGACTTCCCTCAAGACCTGCGCTTCCCTCAGACTTTGGTAATTGCAAAATCTCAGTCATGTGGTCTGGGGTGCAAACCGTACAACTCTACTCCATCCCCATACTGTCTTAGTTTTGTTGAAGATTGATTACGGCTGTCAGGTTTATGCATCTGCCTCCTCTTCCTCTCTTCGGCACTTAGATTCTGTTCACCATAATGGTTTACATCTGGTGTTGGGTGCTTTTTGCTCCACCCCAGTTAAGAGCCTGTATGTCGAGTCGTGAGAAGCTAACTCTCTGTTACCACATTTGCCTTCTTCAACACCCATCTGCAGGTTTCCATTCCTCTGTTATGCACCTCTCCCCTCCTTTTCCGCCCTCGTTAGCTTCATCTTTTCCATGTAGGGGTCTCCATTCTTGTATCCCTTTCTTTCCCTGCTATTTCAGTTCTCCCTTTGTGATGTTCTATGTTCCCGCCTTGGCTTCTTCCTCGACCTACTGTTTTTGGCACCCTGCTTTCTCACCAAAAGCCCTCTTCCACCCCACAGGAACTCTATCATCTTTTTATGGATCATATGTGTTGTCACTCCTCAGCAACCCCAGTGTGCACAGACGGCTCTAAGTCTTCTGTGGGCTCGGGTTTTGCTGTTCTTTTCCCACATCATATCTATCACATCTGTCTTCCACCAGTTGCCAGTATTTTCACTGCTGAACTGCTGGCCATTTTACTTGCACTTCGTGTTATATACCGATCAACTTTACACACATTTGTTATTTTCACAGAAAACTTAGTGCACTACATGGTACTCAGTCTATCCCGGCCAGCAACCTACTAGTGTTGGAGATACAGGAATGGTTGTTCCATATTACTACCAGATTGAAGTCTGTCTCCTTCTGTTGGTTCCCAAGCCATGTTGCAATATCAGGTAATGAGAGGGTTGACTGCCTGGCACGTACAGCTTTCACCTCGCACTCTGTCACACCTCGTCCAATCCCAGCAACTGATTATTTCCCGATTGTTACCAGTCTCCCTGGCCAGGGGTGGCAAGCAGAATGGATGTCTACAACTTATAACAAACTCTGCTTCATCCTCCCATCACAACAGGCATTGGGAAACAGCCATAGCCCGTCTGTGCCTTGGCCACACGCGGATCACACTTGGCTTTCGAATGTCAGGAGGCACTCCTTCGATCTGTCAATGTTGCCAGGTTCCAATCATGGTTCACCATCTTTTGCTTGATTGCCCTTGGTTCCATGCCGTGCACAGACGGACTCTCCCGTTCCTTAACTCTCTTGGACATCCCCCTACCTTAGCTGATCTTCTTGGTGAATCCCTTGTGTTTCCCATCAACACCTCATGCACTTCCTATCTCAAACCCATATTTTGCCTCACATTTAGTGTCTTCCCCTCCTTCCCCTGTACCTTTATTCCACCATAGCATACCAGTCATCTTTTTATGCAGCGGTTTTAGTGCCATACAGTCCTCCTGGGCTTGGTGCTAGTCCTTATTACTTACTTACTTTTTCCAAATATTAATTCAATGACTTCTAAATGATATACTAAAATTTAAAAAATTACAAATGATATGACTTCCAGCCCTAAAAGTCCCTCTCTTGCCTTGTCATCATGGGAGGTGCATATCCCCCACCCACTCATTCATCTTCTCACTCAACCCATCCAACACTCCCCCTCCCCTGCCATGTGTGCGGCACACCAAGCACACCGATCCCGACCATCCACCCTGCGCAACCAGGAATGCGACCCACTAAGCTCATCTAACAGTGCCACCCAACACATCTACTGTACCTACTCCTCTACCCACCCTGAACCCACCCACCCATGCAGAGCATCCCGGCCATGCAATCTTCTTAGCTACCCGGCGACCCACCATGCCCACACCCCCTGGCGACCCACACCTTCCAATGACCCACCTTGACCACCAACCACAGTCATCCACCCTCCCCACCCACGAATGCAACCCACCCTGCACACCCAACAATGCCATCCATCACATCAACCCACCCAGTCTTCCCACCGTACACACCCATCTCTCCTTCAATGCTCACTGACCGTGACCACCTATCTAATCCTGGGAAACCACCCATCCTCTCCAAACACTCTTCCCATCGACCCACCCACCTATTCTCATGCCCAACCACCCTTTTTACCCAAACCTATCCACCCCGCCATCAAACCTATCTATTTGATCCCAACTCATCCATCAAACTCATCCCATCCAACCCTAACTTACCGACCCCTTTCCAACCACCCACTGATCTAGCCACACACTCAGCCCACCCCACGGATTCAGTCACCAACCCATTTACCCCTACAACCAACCTAAAGCCACTCTACACATCTCACCCAACCAACCAACCCAACCCTTACCAACCATCCTGTCCACTCGCCCTGGCGATGCACCGAACCATGAACACCACCAATCCAACCTTATTCAACCCAACCACCCACCCAACTGTCTCCAACACACACACACACACACACACACACACACACACACACACACACACACACACACACACACACACACACACACACACACACACACACACACACACACACACACACACACACACACACACACACATGCACACACACACACACACACACACACACACACACACACACATGCACATATACACACAGACACACACACACATGCACACACACGCACACACACACACACACACACACACACACACACACACACAGATTCACTCTGCAGAATCCCCATAGCATCTGCTTATAAAGACGACTGTACTCTATCAAGACAGTTTTCAAGGTCAGAGGTAGCTGAGGTGATAACATCAACAAACCAGCTGCTTAGTGACATCACTGACTGGGGACAACGATGGCAAGTCAAGCTTCCTTCCAACAAAACGCAAGCCATGATAATCAACTGCTCAAATGATGATGCCAGGCTACTGCTAAGGAAGTTAAAGTTTGGTGATGACAAACCCCAGCTTCATGATCACTTCAACATCTTGAGGGTGGAGGTGGACTCCAAGCTGCTGTCTGACCACCACCTAGAGACTGTAGCACAGAAAGCCACTCTGAAGGTGGCCCTATTGAGGAGGATGAAGCACCACCTAAATGCTGAGTCCCAGTTGACTCTACAAATCCCTGGTCCACCCACTTATGGAGTATGCACCCTTCACCTAGATGACAAGTGAGCCTCCCATCTCAATATGCTGGAAAGGGTGCAACAACCTACTATGTGTCTCATAACCCCTACACCGCGGGCTTGTTTACCAATGACTTGCGTGTCCCGCGGGGTTATTTGGGCTCCGACAGACTCTCAAAAAATATTTGCCAAAAATCAGTTATTAGACCTAGAATAATACAATTATATATGCTTATGGCACATACCTTCAGCTTTCTCCTGGAATGATTGTTGAGCCTTCGTCGGTTACCGTAGGACTTGTGGAGACCTCTGAAGTTGGGTAACGAAGTCTCCACTTTACACTTCCCGACAACCCGTAATATGATTACCACAGCCAGATACAAACACTATAAACACTATTCTACAATTTTCAAGTAGTTTGGGATCCATACTAAAAAAAAAAAAAACACTGTGAAAGCAATGGAAATTACGAGCGCATCTGATCGTCGCACTGGCACTAGTTTGCTCTTGGTACTCTGTCATTTATTATTCATAAAACTCCTCACACTTTATATTTCTATTACTATATAACAATTATATATATCTACAGTCTTTATCCATAAGTTTCCTTCAGTAGTATTAGTTTATTGTCACTGTAGGGATTCAGTTTCTTTCAGTAAAATATGTAGCATTCACTTTCTCGTCCTGTATACTGGCATTGAGAGTGAATGCCACTTTCATCTTCACTCTCATAACTCATTGCATTCAGACATGCTAGAGTGAAACTTTCACTTTCATTACTCCTAGGGTATATACTCGTATTCTTATAATACTACTCATTTACATTTCTATTTACGTTCTCTATTTTATTTACGTTATTTACATTTCTAATTTATTTACAGTGTTATGCACTGTCACTTGAAATAACTTAAAAAACTATTTTCCATTGTTCGTGTATATTTACATTCATTACTTTCACTTGCTGTTTACACATTATTTACACATTATTTACAATTCCACTTGCACTGTTTTACTCAATAGAAAGATCGTAGTCACTCTTTTATCAATTGTCAGCCCTTTACCTCTTTCCACACGAGGTTTAGTAGGGGGTAAAGGTCACAGGGCCCTTTGCATGGAGGTGAAAAAAGGCCTTGAAGTCAGCAAGAAGAAACATACGTACCCTCACTTCGGAAGATGAGAGCAAACTGATAACGGAGGGCCGGGGTGGAGGCCTGCTTAGGGGTTATTCAGAGTTACCAATATTAGCTCTTGAAACAGCTAAGTCTAGCACTGAAATGATTGGCAGGAAATCTAGACAATACATTATAAATTTGGTAGTTCCAGGTGAATGTAAATATCACTTAGGCTTCTCCCTTCCCTCCTTACATGTATATTTATTACGAAAATAGATTAGAGGCCTACTTAGGAGATATATATTCAGAGCTACCAATGTTAGATCTTGAAACAGCTTTGTCTAGCACTGAAATGATTGGCAGGAAATCTAGACAATACATTATAAATTAGGTACTTCCAGGTGAATGTAAATATCACTTAGGCTTCTCCCTTCCCTCCTTACATGTATATTTATTACGAAAATAGATTATACGGCATATTTCAAGGGGAAAAAAACAGCGAAAATTAGCGAACGAGTGCATGTGAGGTGTTGTCAGGTGATAAGTAGCCAATTCCAGGTGTATGGCACTCTCACTTACCTTATTTCTTTCTTGTATATATTATTTGGTATAAGAATAGGGCATAGGGCTTATTTCAATGGATGAAATCAGTGAAAAATTCCAGGAAAGATTTACTTAGCGTAACACAGCTGGGCAGGCGAGAGGATAGGGTAATGGAGAGGGGGTAGGGAGGGGAGTCAAGAACGGGGAGAAATGGCTAAATTGTCAACAATGGATGGGAGTACAGATGAGATTAGGAGTGCTGACTAGTGTTGGACATTGGCAGTACTGATAGATGATACAAGCCCCCACTTGGAAGCCCGGGTGAATTCAAAATAACACAGAATCACAAAAGCGACGCCCCGCGGTATGATCCCTTGCTCCCAAGCGTCACGAAAGTGACGCCCCACGGTTAAGGGGATAAACGGTATTAGGGAGGAAGAAGAGCGACTACAGTTACACCACAGAGAAGACCAGTGCCAACTCGACACCCTGGAGCAAAGTAGAAGCGTCATTGCCTTAACCGTCCTGCACAAGGCACAGGTGCAGCATGTGCCACATTTGGAGGATCTTAGGGTTCCCTGGGGGAGAGTGGAGTGCAAAACGAGGTCGTTATTGACTAGCAACCTACTCCTGGATATCCCCAGGTCACACACCAGCAGGCACCAACGCACCTTTATCACCAGGACACCTGCTACGTGGAACTCGTTCACAACGGTCGTGGACATCCAGCAGATGAACACACACCAGGCCAAGTTGGCGGCCCATGCTTGGTGCTGCACACATCCACCACAGATGTCCACATATATAATGACTGTATATGTAAATAATGTACAGCATATTATGTCTTATAGTGAGTAATCCTAGGGTTAAGCTTAAAATAGACCGCCTCATGATCGAGGAGCGTTTAACTTGTACAACTGACAGGAGCTACCTTGACACAATATTATACCGCACTAATGTACTAATGTATGAAGTTTAAATAATAGTGAGAGAGAGAGAGAGAGAGAGAGAGAGAGAGAAGACGTAGGATTTTCAGTATTACTAGTGTGGACACTTTAAGTTTAGTCTCATATGAACACGAATTTCTGCAAGTTGGTGTAACCTTCCTCTCGACTCATTGGCTTGCGAAACTGTTCCAGCATGGTATAAGAGATGGCACGGCAGTAGAAAGTTCAACGAACATCTATCTGTCTATCTATTGCCAGACGCCTTAATCCCGTAAGGAATGGCCACAAACAAATCGCCTCCATGTTTCCTTGACCAATGCCACTTCACTGCTTTGCTTCCAGCTCCCACCCCCCCTTCTATCATATACCTATCCGATCCATCTATCTCATCCTCGGCCTCCCCCTCCCTCTCCCCCCCTCCACCTCACTCGCATACACTCTCCTCGTTAGTCTGTCGCTCGCCATCCTCTCCACATGGCCAAACCACCTCAAAGTGTTTCTCCTAACGCTTTCTATCACATCCACATCCCCGCCACTGTGCTCCTTCACTTCCTCATTTGTCACTCTCTCTCACCATATGACTCCACATGCTCCTCTCAAATAACTCATTTCCACTGCTCTCCAACAAGGTCCAAGCTATACTTCCATACGTTTGAGTTGGAATCACAGTACTATCATGGAGTAACTCTTTCACTTCCATGCTCACTTCCTTGCTTGTTATCTCTGCTTTCAAAGAACCAGCAACCTCTCTTCCTTGTTGTACCCTTTCAAGCACTTCACCCTCCAAACTTCCATCCTTACTCATCACACTACCCAAGCACTTAAACACACTCACATTTTCCGTTTAATCCTCATCCACCCTCACTGTACATTCCGTGACCTCGTTTCTCTCAAAGACCATAACTTTACACTTCTCTACATTTACCTTTAGATTCTGTTTCTTACACACTCCCAAACTCATTCAAAAAGCCTTGCAGTTCCCCTTCGTCTTCACTTAACCCGCCCCATCCCGGCCACTTTTCGACCACTGGTACCCCCCAATCCCGGGCAATTTTCGACCTTTTTTTTTTTTGCTAAAACTTTCGCTTCTGGTGAGAAACATCGAAAATTCATAGAGAAATCGCTCACCTGAGGTTTAAAATACTCATTACAGGTAGGAGAGCCTCCTTACCTTACTGGGTTTTCTGTCAGGCTGGCACCAAAGAAAACGAGTTCTATGGGAGGATAACTATTTCACACCACTCATAAACAGTATTTATTTATTTACTGTTTCGAATTTATATGTAGTACAAGAGTATATTGGTTTTCAAGCAGTAATATAGGCATTATAAGCATTGTTTCACTCACTAATACCTGACCTTTTTTTGCCACATTACCTGATCATCATTTCTAACTGTTTCTTCCTCTAATGCTATGTAAAGTTTGTCCTCCACATTGTCATTGATTGGGGAATCACTCTGGCCCTGAATTTCGTACCGTGGCATGACATGGCTATACTGGCCAGGTCACTGATAACAGGTGAATTGATAAGAAAAGG
The DNA here is from genome assembly GCF_032717465.1 of Coenobita brevimanus. Taxonomy (NCBI): domain Eukaryota; kingdom Metazoa; phylum Arthropoda; class Malacostraca; order Decapoda; family Coenobitidae; genus Coenobita; species Coenobita brevimanus. The sequence goes on along the minus strand of NC_137006.1, from coordinate 22,663,532 downwards.
GCATGCAGGGGGGGGAGGAGGTCATGCTGGGTAAGGCATTGTCTCTGCCTGGCATCTTGTTGAGGAAGGTGTCCCGTGTATACATACCAAAAATGACTCGCGAAAATTGAAAATTGTGGAAATTATGAATCTTGCAATTGCAGGACGTTGAAGTACGTCCTCGGGATTAGCTGTGACAAAACGTGAGGACGTGGAAGTACGTCCTCGGGACGGCGCGGGTTAACAATACATTATCGACTGCAAACAACAGTACAGGGAGTTTCCAAACACTGCCCTCTCCCATTAGGGTCGCTCCAACATCCATTGCCCTACTTGCATCTCTTTTATAACCCCATCCATATACAGATTGAACAACCATTGGGACATGACACATCCTTGTTTCAATCCAACATTCATATAGGAAAATTTACTAATTTTACTATCCACATGCACTGTAGCCTTAGCACCCTCATATTATTCTTCACGGCATTCAGCATCTTCCCATTTACTCCATATATCCTTAATACTTTCCATATTTCTTCTCAATCCACCCTGTTATATGCTTTCCCCAAATCCACGAATACAAATTCTTTCTCTTATCTAGAAACTTCTCCATTAAAGACCTAAGAATGAACACCTGAGATACACAACCCCTTCCTTTCCTAAAACCTCCCTGTTCTTCTCCAACTAATTCCTCTGTTATTTCCCTAACTCGGTCAACAAGTTTCGTACCATATACATTTCCTATTACACGAAGAAGACAAATGTGCCTATGATTACCACACAGTTCTCTTTCCCCTTTTCAGGGGAATAATTATACCTGACTTCCAATCCTCCGGGACTTTGCCTTTCTTGCAGTCCAGTATGCACATCATCCATATCCATTCTGTGACTATCTCTCCCTCATGTTTCAACATTTCCCCACACACTCTATCAATTCCTTTGGCTTTTCCCATTTTGACTTTCCTCATTGCTTCCACTACTTCCAGCCTACTGATTCTTTCCTCTTTTCTCACCTCCCTTCTCCTCATAGCAATTCCCCAGCCACTTATACTCGCATTACTTTCATTCTCTATGTTCAACGGTTCCTAACAGTGTTCTTTCCATCTGCTCATCTTTTCTTCCTTCTCCACTAGCAATCAACCATCTTTATTTTTCATTCTCCGCCTTACTTTTTCATCACTCTGTCTAACTCTGTTTGTTTGTTTTTTCCAGAACATTTTCTATCATTCCTCCACGTTACACTCAAATTGCTTCCAACTTCCTCAGCCGCTCTTTTTACACTCTTACTAATCTTTTCATCTCTCTCTTCCTCTCTACATATAACTGTCTCTTCTGGCTCTCAACTTCCTCCACACCCCTGTTTCTCATCCACTCACCTCATGTTTTCTTCTTTTGTGCCACACCCCGTCTCACCTCTTCATTCCAGTATGCTGTTCCTTGCACCCCCTTTCGTCTTCTCATCAGCCCACACACCACCTCACATGCTGCACATATTTCTTCTGTGTATGTCATCTACACACCATTCACGTCCCCCATCTGCTCCATATCATATATACCCAATCGCTCCTCCATTTCTCTCTTATATTCTGCCTTTTTTTTACCCGCTTCCAACTTTTATACCCTCCATGTATGGACTACTTCCTCCTGTCCTTCCCTTCTCCTACTCCTCCATTTTATTTGAACCTTGACTTTCACCACCACCAAGTGGTGGTCAAAAAGTCCACTCCCCTAACCTCTCTACTCTCTTGTGTCCACCACACACCTTCTCGTTTTATCATACACACACACAATCAGTCATTGCCTTCCGTTCATTCAGTTCACCACCATCCTTCTCATCATTCGCCATGTATACCTGTGGATCATTTTATGTCTAAAGACGGTAATGGCTATCACCAATCCCCTCCCTGCACAATGTCAACGAACATCTGAGGCTAATTCCTTCAAAACACTGCCCAGTATGGTAACAGTGAAGCACACACTTGATTATAACCTGTAGCACTGACCACACAAGCTGTTTTCCCTTTCCGCACACATAGTTACTAGACACAACTCCCCACCCCTAATCCATTTGCTCGTGATATCCCACACGGAAGGGAAAGATCGAACAAAATATTAATTTACTCGTCGTGTGCGTATATTTGTGTGTGCTTATGTTTGTCTATGTGTGTGCAGGTGTCTGTGTGCGTGGTTGTCTGTGTGTGCGTTTGTCTGCATGTGCGTATGTCTCTGTGTGTGTATGTGTGTCTGTTCATGCCCTTGTGTATGTCTGTCTGTGTGCATATCTGTGTGTTTGAGTATGTCTGTGTGTCTGTGTGTATCTCTGTGTGTGTGCTTGTGTCTGCCTGTGTATGCGTGTTTCTTAGAGTTTGTGTGTGTGTGTGTGTGTGTGTGTGTGTGTGTGTGTGTGTGTGTGTGTGTGTGTGTGTGTGTGTGTGTGTGTGTGTGTGTGTGTGTGTGTGTGTGTGTGTGTGTGTTGGAGTTAGAGAGGTGGATGGTTGGGTTGAATGAGGTTGGATTGGTGGTGTTCATGGTTCAGTGCGTTGCCAAGGTGGGTGGACAGGGTGGTTGGTAAGGGAGGAGTTTTTTTTTTTTTTTTTTTTTTGGGGGGGGGATGTGTGGAGTGGCTTGAGGTTGGTTTTACGGGTAAATGGGTTGGTGACTGGATGCGTGGGGTGTGCTGGGTGAGGGACTTGATTGGTGGGTGGTCGGGGAGGGGTCGGTAAGTAAGGTGTGGATGGGATGAGGTTGGTGGATGAGTTGGGTTCGGATGCGTGGGTTGGATGGCAGGGTGGATGGATTTAGATATGAAGGGTGGTTGGTCATGTGAACAGTGGGGTGGGTCGATGGGAGGAGTGTTTAGACAGGATGATCGGGTTCCCAGGAGGAGGTAGGTAGTCAGAGTGAGTGTGTATTCAAGGAAAGATGGGTGTGTACGGTGGTAAAGCTGGGTGGGTTGATGTGATGGATGGCATTGTTGTGTGAGCAGGGTGGGTGGCATTCGTGGGTGGGGAGGATGGATGACCGTGGTCATTGGAATATGTGGGTATCCAGGGTATGTGGGCACGGTGGTTCGCCAGGGTGGCTGAGAAGATTGCATGCCCGGGATGCTCTGTGAGGGTAGTTGGGTGAGCGGGTGGGTGGGTTAAGGTTGGGTTGCTGAATGGGTAGATGTGTTGGGTGACACTCGTGGATGGGCAGGGTGGCTGGCCGGGATCGGTGAGTTTGGTGGGTCGCACAGGTGGCTGGGAAGGGTGAGTGTTGGAAGGGCTGAGTGAATAGGTTGACGAGTGGGTGTGTGGATATGTGGCTTCTCAGATGACAAAGCAGGAGAAGGACTTTTAAGGTAATAGTCATATACTTATCACTGTTATCTAGGTTTTAGTATATCGTTTAGAGGAAGCTGAATGATTATTAAGAATAAAAACTCTACACAGAGGAATTATTCTATTTAAATCTGCTAATACCTCAGTATAATTACTTCTCACTGACTTGAAGGTGAGTGTATACGCGTAATTATACACCTAACAGTAGAATAAATTATACTGATAATACATGCGGCAAGAAGTGAGAGAGAAGCTTCAGGTCCCTGATCCATCCGCCTAACAAAGCAATGGTTCTGTGGAGGTAATATAAGGAGTGGGAGTTGGTGGGGTTGGACGTGTGCGATTAACCTGCCCTCTGGTGGCAGACTACCCTGTACCCTTATTAGTTATCGTGGCTGTACAGTGCATTGATCTTCCCTCACGTATCTGAAAAGACTGTTAATAGTTGAATTTTGTAACATTCTTTACACAGATTTGTTACTCGTTTGCTGTTAAGGGTAATCGATATCCCTTTGTTAGTGGAAAAGAAATATTGTCAACCAGTTCCTTGTTTGGTATGAAGATCACCAAAATCGAGTGGAGCATTGTGAATCACGAATCCGGTACTCACAGAACTACCATCCCCAGACTAAACAGATTGCCTTGGATCTAAGTCCAGTGCCTAATATTGATCCAGTAAAGCTTTTGTAGGTTAACTCTAATAGGTTTATAGAATGTTTGAGGTGTGAGTGAAAGGTGATGAAAGTCCTTAACCCGAGAACGTCAAATGTGTTTTATTGTTGCTGTTAAACAGGTAATTTTCTTCAGCAAAGCAGAACCCTTATTAGAGAACAAATTAATGAGAACTTTAGCCATCCCCTGAAATTCCAAGTCTCTCCGAAGCTGAAGAAAGTCGTCTTGAGATGAAAAATAAAAAATAGAAAGTATATAGTCGGATTTAAGGGGCTAAGAAAGGTGGGTATGGTGTGATGACACTGGGCGAAGTAAAGACGCAGTAGAATTATAGATCGCCATTGTTGCCAAGGGTATGCAAGATGTCTCCACACACCTATGATACGGTGGCATATCTATATTGCAAATTAACATGATGGTTAATGAACAGTCTAGATCCCAGATTCATTGGGCTTAAACTATGTGATTGGACATTTGAACCTCCCCCCTAAAAAAGTCCAATTAAAATGTCTATCTTTCTATCAATTGCCAGGCGACCAAGAAACAATAGCACCATGTGTGAAGCAAACTGATTAAAAAATAAAGGAATAACACCAAATTGAAAAAAAAAAAAAATGTTGGAAGAGAGAAAGAAGACGATGAAGAAAATGGAACTGAGCAAAAGTAATTGGTATTCTCACTATGCAAACTGCTCTCAGTAAAAAGAGGGATTTGCTTAGTTGATGAATGCTGTATGTCGGAGAGGAGAGAGGGAAAATAAATGTATCCCCTTAAGGTGCTTGAATGTCAAGTTAAAGACTGAGGTGATGAAACAGGCTCTGAATATTGCGAATGCGTGTAGGATGACGAAGATGTGGAAAAGACGGATAAGTTTGGAGTCAGAGGTAGCCAAAAGATCGACCGCATGCATGCCATGGATTTCTATTGTAAGTGGTGGTAATCTGTGTGGAAGAATTAGTAAAGGTTTTGTAAATGACGTAATGAAGCGTGTTTGTAAGGTACGGGAAAACGGTATCGGAAATTTGGGGGCGATTTTTTGTTGAGGGGAAAAAAAAACAAGAGAAATTAATAAACCTAAATATGTGCATAACTATATAAAAGTTTTACTGATTACGTGCTATCAGTAAACCCTTGTCATTGGCCCAATGTTACTCTTACTTGAAAAATCCGAAATGTACAATAATATATTGTTAAGAAGCGAGATTTGGTAGTTAGGTAGGCTCGTAGCTTCATGACGTTTCTCGATGTTTACGGTAGCTGGTACGAGTCGAAATTCCCAGTTTGCCTGCTGTTTGTGAGTGTAGTTATTTCGTATGTAATGCATTAGTTTTTGTGCGCTTCTTCACTATAATGTTTTATTTATGTGCTTGCTTGTCAAATTATGTAATTCAAGTTTGTATGCAAAATAATTTACAGTGTTACGTAATGTAGGAAAACTCTGGCATGTTTTGATGTCTTCTAGTTGGTAACTGTTGTTGCTAGGGGCTGATGCAAGACCATCACGTCCTAGAATGTTGGAGAAGTAGATCATTCTAGTATAATGCGAGCTTATATAAGGATGGATAAGAGACTAGAACAAGTTCAGTCGGTTTTCGGTTCAGTTTGAGTGTAGTGCAGTGTCAGTGCAGAGCTGTTAGTGAAGTTTGTGAAGTGTTGCTGGGAAGTATTAAGTGTAATTACAGTTAGTGAAGATTATTTTCGATACTTGTGAAAACAGTGAAGTGTTGTCAAGCATTGAGTGTAATAACAGTGTTGTCACCATTATGTGTAATAGTAGTTAGTAAAGTTTGTATAGCTTCAGTGTTTGTGAGAACAGTGAAGTGAAGTTGGTAAGCATTAAGTGTAACCATTTGGAAAATAAAGACAGTGAACTTTAAGAAGCCAATGTTTACTTTCGCCTCAGCTGATCGTGTGTGCTGTACATCTTAAGGCTGACCATAAGAAGAACAACTCATTGGGCAACATCCTTCCTATACTGAGCTACTGCTGTTGGAGTCTGTGGCAGTGTGGGACGGGGATGTAACACTGGTGTCAGGAGTGTGCATTAAGTGCTGCAGTGAGTCAAACCTTTGACATGGAAGCAGAAGGTGTGAAGACAAGGTCTCGAGCTGGGCAGGAGGAGGAAATTTCCCTGGTGACAATCGTGAACCTAATACAAGAACAAAATTATAAGCACAAAGTTTCTAACTACAAGCACAGAATGAAGGACTACAGGCATAGAATGAAGGACAGAAAAAAATTCAAGCACAGTTACAGGCCCAAACTGAAGAACAGAATGAGCTTAGAAATTAATTTAAAGAACAGTTACAAGGACAAAGTGCCCAACTACAGGCACAGAATGAAGGACTGAAAGAAACACTGCAAGCACAGTGTCAACAACTAGAAGCACAAAGTGAAGAACAAAAAGAATGTTATGAACAACAAGAGGCATTACAGGAGCAACAGAGGGAATTACAACTGAGGATGCAGGGACAGCTGGATGCTTTCATAGGGGAAATGAAGGAAGAATAGGAACAATTATTGAAGGAGGAGGTATGCGCTGAACTATGGCAGCAGAAGTATGAGGTAAGCAATAACGTGACTGAGTGCAAACAGCATGTGAACGACCAGTTGAAGTCAATTAGTGAGGAAATCATGATGGAGTGCAAACAGCATGTGGACAACCAGCTGAAGATTAGTGAGGGAATAGTGATGGAGTGCAGACAGCATGTAGATAACCAGATGAAGCATGTAGTTGACCATGTGAAGATAATTAGTGAGAAAATTGAGGATGTAGAGAAATATTGCACTGCTGAGCCTCAGGTTAGTGTACAGAGAGCATATGAAGGGAATGGACAGTGTATGGTGAATCTTGATGGATCCCAGGCATCTAAAGGTAGCATTACAAGGCTGAATAATCAGAATGCAGAAGATTTAAGTCCTGGCCTTTATTATGATGCCCCGATTTTTAGGCCCCAAACTAGTGAAGTGCATGGCTATAATGGGGGTCCAATCAACCCCTCCCCCCACGATGACGCGTTTGTCGTCATATGGGCGTGGCTGCAACTATACTTGATGACATGTTTGGCATCATTTAAGCATAAAAACCTTCGTCAGAGAAAAAGTTTTAACCCGATCGGAGTAATTTTTGGAGGCATCATAGTTCTTGCGCTTCTCATCAGAAGTAATGACTTGGCAACCTTGGGGTCCGAGACGCACGGCAGCCAAGACAGGTTGATTAGTTCCACAGCAGCTGTTGAGGGAGAAGGTACTGCATGGCATGGCATTTAAATTGTACTCTATTTACCTCCATCCCAGGCTTGCATCATATTCCACTATACCTATAGTGCTTGTGTTTACTTTTTGGGCACTATTGTAATTAGATTTGGTGTTTGGAATAGGGAATTAGGTTTTTGTGAATCATTCCTGGTCATTATCAGCTGTTGGCCCAATGAAGATTGTGCTAGGCCTACCCTGTTTTTCAGCATGTCCCAGCAACTACACTCCCTCTACCCTGCACCCAGTGTGAGTATTCAACCATTGAACAATAGTGACAGTGAATCAGGTGAATATTAGTGTGCAATAGCTAGTGAGGAAGGACATGGTGAAATGTTTAGCAGGGGGAGGTGGGAAACCAACTGACAACACGGCATTGTTTTGAACAGAATATTTGCCAAGGTGTTGATGAAGTACTTGTTTTATGCTGATATATGGTAGATAATGTTATTGTGCAATAGATAGGAGTATAGTGCATTAAGTGTATGTGATGAAATATTGGCTAGGACAGGAGTCACTTACGCCTTACAGCCACTGCACACCATTGTCAGGAGGGGATAAAATAGAGGAGGTTTATAGGGATATTTGACGTTATCAGATTGTTATATTTATTCCGTATGCTTTCTGTGTGAAATAAAGCATGAGCGTTATTGTGTTATGATTATTGTATGCTTGTGTGGATGAATGTAAACACTATATAGGCAGCACAGTGCGAGTCTATAAAAGCAGGCCAGATGAACACTTGGGCCAGTCGAGCAGGACCAGTCGCCCTCTTCTAGTCCCTCCTCACTCTGCAGTAAGGGAACACTTGTTAGAGTGTGATGTGCCTCCAAAAAAAGATTATTTTAATATCTTGGATTCATGTTGCAGTGCCGACATTAGGATTTTACAGTAGAGTCACTTTACATCAAGAAATATGCCCCCAAATTAAATAATAATGCATCAGCCTGCCCATTGTACATAGAATAAATTTTCAGTATTTTAATAATTTATATAATATGTTTTTTATTCTGTGTTACACACTTTTCTTAACTTTCAGTAAACTTTGAAAATGGCATAGTCTCTGTGCCGAAACGTTGATACTACAAATAAAGAGGCTGTTCATTGCTGCTTTGGTGTTTCTCTTCTTGTACAAGATCCGGTTTCCCACTGACCAGCCTGTCTCAGAAATGTAAACAATGCACCACGTGCTCCTCAGAAAATATCGTCTGCGATACCTTAGGTATCGCAGATGTGACATACAGAGCACGTTCATGTATTATTGTGGTAAAATATACTGTATGTCTCATAAAATGATGGATTTGATTATGTGTATTGTGAAATAAAATCGTAAACACTGCAGTGTCTTCAGATAAGGGAAACATCATCTGTTACACCCTAGCGCACAGGTAAGGGCACATACTTGTACTTGTTGTGGTGTATTATACTATGTGTCTCATATACTGATACATTTGGTCATGTTATATGTGAAAGACAGTAAAAGACTGACCCAATTGCTTATAGGAAAGAGTGCGTCTTGTACATCTGAGTTAGCACAAAGGTAGCGACATTCAATGCGAGGTTAGGAACACGTGCATTTAAATTTTCTTGGTGAAACATACTGTGTATCTTATATATTGATAGATTAGGCTAAGTATTATGTGAAAATAACGTGACAGACTGACCCACATGCTCATAAGAAAGAGGACATCTCTTACACCTGAGCTACCACAAAGGTAGCGAAATGCAACGTGAGATACTTAATTGTAGATGGTGTAATATACTGCGTATCTCATACAGTGATATATTTTGTTATGTGTTTATGTGAAAAGAAAGTGAAAGTGAACCACGTGATCATCTGGAAATCGTCGTCTGCTGCACCTTATCGCCCAGGTAGGGGCCATGTAACGGACCTACGGAAGACATGCATTTACATTTTATTGGTGAAATATACTGTGTATCTTATATATTGATAGGTAGGCTATGTATTATGTGAAAATAACGTGAAAGACTTACCCAAGTGCTCGTAAGAAAGAAAACGTCTCGTACACCTGAGCTAGAACAAAGATAGCGAAATGCAATGTAAGGTTAGGAACACGTGCATTTACATTTTTTTTTGTGGTGAAATATACTGTGTATCTCATAAAAAAGTGATAGATTGGGTTGTTTTATGCGAAAAGACAGTGAAAAACTGACCCACGTGCTCGTGATGAAGAGTGTTTGTCGTACACCTGAGCTAGTAGAAAGGTAGCGAAGTGCAATGCGAGGTTAGGAACACGTGCATTTACATTTTTTTTGGGTGAAATATTCTGTGTATTTCGTAAAAAGTGATAGATTGGGTTATGTTTGATGTGAAAAGACAGTGGAAAACTGACCCACGTGCTCATAATGAAGAGTGCGTGTCATACACCTGAGCTAGCACAAAGGTAGCGAAATGCAACGTGAGCTTAGGAACATGTGCATTTACATTTTTTTTGTGGTGAAATATACTGTTTATCCCATGTATTGATAAATTTGGCTATGTTTTATGTGAAAAGACAGAGCCATTGCAGTGTGTTCTCGTAAGGGAAACACCGTCTGCTACACCTTAGCACACAGGTATCGGCCTACGGAACATGTATATTTATATATTAGTTGTGAAATGTACTGTGTATCTCATGAAAATGATAGATTTGGTTATGTGAAATGTGCAAAGTAAATGAAAGAGGTAACCACGTGCTCGTGTCCCCTACCTGTGCTCTAAGTCAGGTGTAGGAGATTATGTTTCTCAAGGACATACACGTATATCATGGACCCTTGTGTTGTGCCGGTGTTGAGCCAAGTTCTTGGCTGGCTGTGAATAAAATATCTTTACTCATAAAAAGTGATAGATTGGGTTATGTTTTATATGTAATGACAGAGAAAGACTGACCCACTGCAGCGTGTTCCCGAAACGGAAACACCGTCTGCTACACCTTAGTGCACAGGTAACGGCCTACAGAACACGTCCATTTACATATAAGTGGTGAAATGTACTGTACATCTCATAAAAATGATAGATTTGGTTATGATTAATGTGCAGCGTAAATGAAAGAGGTAACCACGTGCTCGTGGCCCTTACCTGTGCGCTAAGTCTAAGGTGACCAGAGTCCCGCCCTTAGGAGGGAAGTCCCGCTTTTTGGACGTCCGTCCCGCTTTTTTAATTGTGACTAGAATGTCCCGCTTTTTGAGCAAATTATTTTAATTGTCCCGCTTTTAGAAACTTACTGTTGCATTAGATATAACATGACCTTCTTTTATGAAATTAGGATGAATTAGAAAATTTATGCACAATCCTAACCAAGTGAAATACCGAATTATTAATATAAAATCTGTAATGCTCACTAGCTGGTAACTTTGGTCGACCCATTCACTGTACCGCACGGTATGTTCGGAGTTCGTAGGAGACGTTAGTGTTTGATTAGCAGCCTCAGTTTGAGGTGTAGCGCAGCAACGGTCGCTGTCACATTAGTCAATATCTATCTATGTATATCTATATCTATAATTATCTATATCTATCTATCTACACACACACACACACACACACACACGCTCGCTCGCGCTGCGCGTCCCGCTTTTAGCTCCAATAAATCTGGTCACCTTAGCTAAGTCAGGTGTAGGAGACAATGTTTTTCAAGGACATACACGTATATCATGAACCTTTGCGTTGTGCCAGTGTTGAGCCAAAATCTTGGCTGGCTGTGAATAAAATATCTTGACTCCTTTATTTCAGCTCACACTCCTACCACAGCATTGGACTACCACAGGGTCCTGAATCCCTTTCAACAGCAATTTATTCTCCAATTGGCTTGCAACGACAGCAGTTTTGCGGAAATGAAACGCAGGTTGGCACCACATGAGTGGCATAAGATCCTCAATGAGGTGGAGTCGGAGAGCGACATTAAGAAGGACCATTCTGGGGTGGAGGAGGTTGAGCTGCCACCATCCAGTCAGCAAGTGGAACTGCCCCGCTGCCATCCATCACGGAAGACCACATCACCATCATCAGCCAGCTTGACCAGAGAACCCTTTCCACCCCTAGGACCTGCTGGTCCCACTGCTCTCTTCATCGGCTCCTAATCTCCAGGCCCCTCTGCCCCCCTTGGCAAGCCAGTGTCACCGGAAGCTGGGCCATCATTCGTTGTGATTGCCCCTCCACCCGCTTCTGCCATGCAGGATGCTGCGGTGACATCCTCGCCGCCCAGGCCGAGGAGACTGGTGGCCCCAGAGCCATCTGTCTCGTCCTCGTCCTCTTCCGAGGCATCCCTTCCCAGATGAGGGTGCCATGGTCTGTTGCCTGGACATGAAGGATGTCCAAGGGGTCAGAGGGCAGGCCGAAGGGTGTTGAAAGACTAACTCGCTGCCACTGCCACCACTGCCGCTGAAGAGGATCCTGGGTGGAGCAGTGGCCCCTTCTTACCGAACCACAGGCCATTCACTGGCTCCCCAGGGATCAAGGTGGATATTCCAACAACTCCCCTGCAGTGCTTCCAGCTCTTTTTCATGCTGGAGTTGTTGTCATACCTTACCATGGAAACCAACCGGTACTTCACATTCCTGAGGACTCAGCTGGATGCCTGGTTCTCCTTCAATGAAGAGGAGATGGCCAAGTTCCTGAGGTTATACCTTTTGATGGGGGTCGTGTACATGCCGACCATCAGGCACTGCTGTAGGAGCTCCGAGCTGCATGACTACCCTAGGGTCCGGCAGGCGATGAGCGGAAGGCACTTCACATCCATCCTTAAGCACTTCCACACCTTCAACTTGCTTGCCATTCCCCGTGACAACCAAGATCGGCTCATCCATGTTCGCATGGTCATGGAGTACCTCTGTCCGCAGTTTCGGTCAGTGTACAAACCCGGGGAGTAGCTCAGCCTGGATGAGGGCTCTCTGGGGTGGAAGGGTCGGCTGTCCTTCTGCGTCTACAATCCCCAGAAGCCCACCAAGTATGCCATCAAGTTGTATATGTTGGCTGAGCCATCCTCGGGCTACATTTGGAACCTTGAGATCTACAAGGGGGGCAGCATACACTCGAGAGTGCTGTGTGGGGCATCGTGGAACTGTTGAAGGACTAGGGCTATAACTTGTTCATGGACAACTATTACAGTTCTGTAGCACTGTGTGAACGACTCTTCGCTGCAGGATTATATGTGTGTGGGACACTATGGCTACCTAGAGGAGCACCACACCAGCTGCAGGCCATCGCCAGGGCTAAGATCCTGCCCAAGGGGGGCATGGCATACAGGCATAAGGACAGTCTGCTAGTCCTGCTGTGGAAGGACAAGCGCATTGTGAACATGATGTCCACCTTCCACACTGTGGACACCATTTCCAAAGAGGGTTCAAGGAAAGGTGCGGGGTCATGACGGGCATACAACCTACATGAAGAAGGTTGTTAACCAGCCCCTCGTTATGGAGGAGTACAACAGGCACATGGGTGGGGTTGATCATTCCAATCAGATGATTCAGTACTATCCCATCCAACGGCGAACTCTCACGTGGACGAAGATGATGACATTCTACTTCATCCAAATGGCACTGTTCAACACGTTCATGTTGTACAAGAAGTACAGACTCGTGCAAGTAACTCTTCTTGAATTTTTGGAGCAGATCATCTACAATCTTCTGCATTTCCATGAAGAGGACTGGCCCACGTCTGGACACACTTCACCACGCCCCAGACCTACCTACCTAGTGGCCAGCACCAGCAACACCTGGCAGCCAGCAGGCACGACCACCAGTGCCAGGATGGACCCAGCCACCACCAGCACCAGCACAGCCTGCAGGACACTCCACACCAGCATGACCTGCAGCAGGGCCATCACAGGTGCCACCATCGCCACTTGCAGGAGGCCCATCAGGGGTGCCAGCACTGCCACCACCTCCAGTTGCTGGTCCATCAGGAAAATCTGTGCCTGGGCCTACAGTTCCTGTATGACAGGACCACAGAGCACGAGGGTATCCAAGCAAGCATCACTGGGTGATTGACAATGACATGAGGTTGGATCACACTCTGGGCCACCACCGGGCGAAGATCCCCAGCAAAGCTCAGGTTGTAACTTGTGCTTCAAGTTGGGAATGAGGAAGGGCACAAGGAACATGTGTCCTACATGTGATGTGCCCCTTTTCATGAGTGATTGTTTCGAGAGATACCATACCAATCGATATCTTCACTGGTGGAGCACACACACACACACACACACACACACACACAGACACACACACATACACACACACACACACACACACACACACAGTACAAAACTCTCACCTCCCAATCGATCTGGTCCTGCAGGAACATCATCGCCACTGGAGAAGTACGTGATATTCTTTTTCTATTTATCTGTTTACTTCTATTTATGTCAGTATATTTACACACCCATATATATTGTTATTTACCTCAACACAAATGACAGGGAAATAAGTACAGCTTCAGTTTCAGTTGCTAGCAACAGGTTTAGTGTTCATGTGGGGTTTCTGAGAGGACTAAAAACAAAACAGAAGTAATTATATAAAATAGTTGTTGGTATAAAACTAAAGAAAGCATAGCTAGCAAGCATTAAAATGTTAGCATGCTACGGGAAAATAACGTAAGTGAGCACGGCTGATGGCGGGTCAACGTGCGGGAAAATACACCATGGTTTATTTCATTTCCCTCGAAAACTATGAGGCCTATGATCACCGTTCTCAGCTCAAATGAAAGCAAATGAAATTCTGCATAGGTTGATAAAATAAAAACATAACGGTGCCAAGAAAAGTTCTTCGCTAAAGCTCCCTGAATAAAAAATTTGTTGTCTGTCAGAAATGTGTTTTACTTTTCGCTTCTTACTCAAAGACCATACCTCGTATCAAACTGAAACCCACCCACCCCCACTCGAAAGCTAATAAAATTCTCTTTCAATTGATGGTATAACATGTAGAAATTGGCTAGTAAACATTCGACTTATGATGTTGGGAAGCGAAATCAGTGATCCCAAATATTTATTCCGAGGGCCCTAACGTACGTATAGTGTGTTTTTTGGTGTTTTTTTTTTTCTTGCTTATCGTGTAGAACGAACATCGACGAATAGGAATATGTGGGGTTTGTGGAAAAATAAAATTGGTTGGGTGGTGAAAATAAGCCGAGAATACAAATTTTTGGACCACGCAGCAGCTGGGGGGGAAAGGGAGAAAGGCCGTGCTTCAAGGCACAGAAAACTTATGAAACTTATCAACGTGGGAAGGGGCTAAAAAGAAACCTCAGGAATTTCATGGTTGAGTATCTTGGGAAGCTTGCCATGCACAGTTTGAGTTATTTGCAAATCAGAATGGTTGGGATGATAGGCAGAGGGCAGTGCAGCTTGCTATTAGCCTTAAGGGTGCCTCAATGGAAATTCTGGGTCAGATGTCATTGATGGAGAGGAACAGTTATCAGTCCCTAGCAGAAGTGCTGGAGTGCAGATATGGAACCATGTACCAGACTGAGGTTGTACAGCAAGATTCCGGAGCTGTGTGCGGGCTCGAGGAGAATCCCTACAGCAGCCTGTTCATGACCCGGAGAGTATGGCATACAAGGTGTACTCTGGAGCAGCACCTAATCTGTTGGCTGTTCTGCTGAGGGACCAGTTCATCGATGCTCTTGATAGTGCAGAGTTGAAAGTGCAAGTGAAGTAGGCACAACCAAGAAGCAAACAAGAAGCACTAGCCAGAGCTCTAGACTTTGAGTCCTATTTCAGGTCTAGTACATCCACCTTTCAGGCAGGTCGTAGTGCAGGATTGAAGGCAAGAAAGGGGCAGGTATGTGAAAATGAAAAATTTAAGGGAAGTTGCTGGTACTGTGAAAATCCAGAACACAGAAAACAGGACTGCCACAAGTGGAAGAGGGAACAGAAGACCAGAGGAGGCTGCTGGTTCTGTGGGAACTCAGGCCACAAGAAGGAGGATTGTCACAAATAGAAGAAGGAGCAAGAACAGAGCAGTGGAAGGAAATCAACTGTAATAAAAGC
Source organism: Coenobita brevimanus (assembly GCF_032717465.1). NCBI lineage: Eukaryota > Metazoa > Arthropoda > Malacostraca > Decapoda > Coenobitidae > Coenobita > Coenobita brevimanus. The sequence continues at coordinate 22,648,318 of NC_137006.1, read as the reverse complement.
ATGTTGGACATGTAGTGAGGTGGGACACTTCAGTTCTGAGTGTCCAAAGAAGAAAAAGGATGATAAGAAGGTTGCAGAAGACCAGAAAGAAGCGGGAAGCTAGTGGAGGCTGGTGTGAAGAGGCAACCACCAGACAGTTTTTCCCAAGTAGCCCCACCATTGAGAAAATGCAAGAGGACGGCAATTGACGGTGTGCAAATAGACGAAAAGAAGTGTTCCCTGGTGATTGATTCGGCCTCAGAGCAGACTTTTGCGAGCCCCGATGTGTTACACCATCGGTATCTGCCTGAGTCACCAGAACAACTGTGTGGCATAACTGGGCACCATGTGGAACTAAGGGGACCCCTGGATGTCCGGATTGAAGTGGCAGTGGCCAAAATGGATCCTTGCCTTCTGGGTCTGGACTACCTTATGTCCATGGGCTGTGAGCTGGACTTTTGCTCCATGAAGCTGAAGGTTCAGGGAAGGTTGGTTCCCGTCACAGCAGTGAAACGTATCTGTTCTTGTGGCGAGGTGAGGGCGCTCTGCACAACAGTGATACCCCTAAAATCAGAACTGTTGCTCCAGTGTAAGGTAAGTGGCTCTTTTGACAGCTGTATAGGGGTAGTGGAGCCTGATGTACAGTGCAAGACAAAGGCCAGAGTGATGGTGTGGAGAACGCTGGTGGAATCTGGCGCAGGTAAAGTGCTGGTTGTTGTGGCCAATTTCTCCTGTGAGCCATAAATGATCAACGAGGGAGAAATTGTGGGACTGCCAGGTGGTGGACCCTGAGTGGCATCAGAGGAAGGCCTGTAAAAGGAGCCTAGTCAAGGAAGACAGGTACGTGCTGGACCACCTACAAGACCTTTTCTCAAGGAGTTGCCAATCCCTGGATGGTTCACAAGTGCTGAGGTTGAGGCAGCTGCTGATGGAACATGCTGATGTCTTTTCCATGGGAGACCTAGACCTGAAGTGCACCGATCTGGTGGAGCATAGTATAGACATCGGGGATCACTGCCCGATTAAACAGCCAGCATGGAGGATGGCACCAGCCCAACGGCAAGAAATGGAGAAGGTGATGGAGAATCTCCACAGTCAAGGAGTAAAAGAAAAGTCCAATAGTCTTTGGGCATCAGCAGTGGTTCTGGTAACGAAAAAGGATGGCTCAGTAATGTGCTGTGTAGATTATCGAGCCCTGAATGATGTGACAGTGAAGGATGCATATCTTTTGCCAAGTATTGATGACACCCTGGATGCTCTATCAGGTGCAAAGTGGTCCTCTACCCTAGACATGAAGGCAGGATACCACCAGGTCAAGGTTGCAGAGAAGGACAAAGAGAAGACAGACTATTCATATAGGTGGCATTTATGGCAGTTTAAAGTGATGCCATTTGGCCTCTGCAATGCCCCAGCTACTTTTGAATGCCTCATGGACCACGTACTTGAAGGCCTGCACTGGCAGACTGCTCTCATCTATCTGGACAATGTAATTGTGTTTGGACGGACTTTCGACCAGGGACTGGAGAGGCTGTCGGAGGTGTTGAAATAGATCCATGCGGCACACCTCAAACTGAACCCCAAGAAATGCTATTTGTTTCAGAAGGAAGTAAAGTGCCTGGGACACATTGTAGGTGACAGCAATGTCCATACTGACCCAGAGAAGGTAGCAGCTGTGGAAAACTGGCCAGTTCCAACATGTGTGAGGGAGCTACGGAGTTTCCTGGGTTTGTGCACCTACTATCGGTGTTATGTCAAAGACTTTGCAGTGATAGCTGCACCTCTTCACAAGCTGTTGGGGAAAAGGCAGAAGTTTGCATGGACAGCAGAGACTCTGAAAACCTTCGACGAACTCAAGCATGCATTGGCAAGCTCTCCAGTATTGCTGTATCCAGACCAGAATCAGCCATTTATCTTGGACTGTGACGCTAGTGACCATGGTATTGGTGGAGTCCTGTCACAGAAGAAGGATGACAAGGAGTATGTGGTTGCATCTTACAACAAGAAACTCAGCCCACCGGAGCAGAACTACTGTGTGACCAGTAAGGAGCTCTTGGCAATGATGAAGAGCCTAGATTTCTTCCATTCCTACCTGTGTGGACCAAACTTCACCATCAGGACACATGCGGCACTCAAGTGGCTGAAAACACTAAAGAATCCGGAAGGACAACTCGCACGCTGGCTTGGGAAGCTAGACCAGCACAGTTATGAGGTGCATGGCAATGCTGACAGCCTGAGTCGTCTGCCTTGTGATCCAGAGTCCCGGCAGTGTAGTAAAGAGGAAGATCATGGTAAGAAATCCAGCCATACTTCAATTACAGGGCCAGCGTTAGATGAAGACCTAAAGAGGATGCAGATGGAGGATGCAGATTTACTACCAGAGCTAAAGTGGCTGCAACAGAGTACAGTGCAGCCATCTTGGGAAGAAGTTTCCAGGTTAAGCCCTGCGACCAAGAGCTACTGGAGTCAGTGAGACCTTCTTCGTTTGAACAACGGACTACTGGAGCACCAGTAGGAGACACCAGATGGCCTCAGCAAGTATTGGCAACTGGTGATTCTGAAGAGGATGATGTCTGAGGTTTTGGATGAGTCCCATAACCAGATCACTACTGGGCACCTAGGAGTGAAGAAAACTCTAAGCCAGCTGCGACAGAGGTTCTACTGGATTGGCATGTGTCAGGATGTTGAAGAGTGGTGTTTGGCCTGTGATGTGTGCTGTGCCAAGAAGCGACCCAAGAAACGTGGTTGCGTCCCTCTCCAGGTGTACCAAGTGGGTGCACTGATGGAAAGAGTTGTGGTGGACATTGCTGGACCTTTACCACTCACTGAGAGAGGAAACCAGTATATATATGTCGCTATAGACTACTTCACAAAGTGGCCAGAAGCCTATGCTATCTCTGATCAAGAGGCTGCGACTGTTGCTCAGGTGTTGGTTGATTAGTTTTTGTCATATTGGGATGCCACATGAGCTACATTCAGACTAGGGCAGAAACTTCAAGTCTGTTGTGTTCCGTGAGTGATGGAAGTTATTGGGGATCAAGAAGACCAGGACGACCTCCCTACGGCCACAGTCAGATGGGATGGTGTTGACATTCAACTGGACCCTAGGACAAGAAGTCGCCAAGTACTGCATTGATGGACAAACAGAATAGGACAAGAAATAACCTGCATTACTGATGGCATATCAGTCTGCATCCCATGAGTCTGCTGGCTACACCCCTGCAAAACTGATGTCGGGCCACAAGTTACACTTACCTGTTGACTTGTTAGTGGGAAGACCACCTAGTGAAGAGCTGCCTACAGACACCTCTAGTTATGTAAAGCATCTTCAGGAAAGGCTGGCTGAGGTAAATTATCAAGTGCGAGGAGTCCTCAAGTTTTCAGGAGAGGTGATGAAGTGCAAGTATGATTCCAAGGCAAATGAGGTGAGCTTCAAGTATGGTGACCAAGTTTGGTTATACAATCCTCAGCGAAAGAAGGGACAGTCACTAAAGCTGCAGAACCTGTGGGATGGGTCTTGCACTGTGTTGGATCGCCTATCAAACGTAACGTATTGGTTCGGGGAGGCAGCAAGTCTCGCCCAAAGGTGGTACACATGAACCGTCTGTGGCAGTACCATGGGCCAGGACAGTACAGCTGGGACATCTCCAAGGAATCGTGGTCTCCCACGCCCAAGGATGTTGAGAAGGACCAAGGAGCTGAAGTGCATGAGGATGGTTTCCGGAGAGAAGTGAATCAAGAGGAGGATCAAGACCTTCCAGGAGGAGTGGACTGTGTGGAGGAGCAAGGACGTTGTCAGAAGCGGCACAGCAGAAGACCTGATAAGTTGAAGGATTATTTTGTTTATAATTAGATGTTCCATTAGGATTAAGGTTTATGTTTGTTTAGGATATACTGTGTAGTTTTGTCAGGACGATAAAGGAGTAGGGAGGGGATAGTGTGAAAAAGCGAGATTTGGTAGTCAGGTAGTCTCATAGCTTCTTGACGTTTCTCGATCTTAACTGTAGCTGGTACGAGTCAGAGTTACCAGTTTGCCTGCTGTTTGTGAGCGTAGTTATTTCGTAAGTAATGCATTAATTTTTGTGCTCTTTTTCTCTATAATGTTTTGTTTATGTGATTTCTTGTTAAATTTTGTAATTCATGTTTGTATGCAAAATAAGTTACAGTGATGTATAATGTAGGAAAACTCTGGCATGTTTTGATGTCTTCTAATTGGTAACTGTTGTTGCTAGGAGCTGATGCAAGACCAGCATGTCCTAGAATGTTGGAGAAGTAGATCATTCTAGAACAATGCGAGCTTATATAAGGATGGATAAGAGACTAGAACAAGTTCAGTTGGTTTTCAGTTCAGTTTGAGTGTAGCGCAGTGTCAGGTCAGTTCTGTTAGTGAAGTTTGTGAAGTGTTGCTGGGAAGCATTAAGTGTAATTACAGTTAGTGAAGATTATTTTTGGTACTTTGGAAAACAGTGAAGTGTTGTAAAGCATTGCATGTAATAACAGTGTTGTCAAGCATTAAGTGTAATAGCATTTACTAAAGTTTGTAAAGCTCCAGTGTTTGTGAGAACAGTGAAGTTGGAAAGCATTAAGTGTAACCATTTGTAAAATAAAGACAGTGAACTTTAAGAAGCCAGTGTTTATTTTTGCCTCAGCTGATCTTGTGTGCTGTACACCTTAAGGCTGACCATGGGAAGAACAACTCACTGGGGAACGTCCTTCCTATACTGAACTACTGCTGTTGGAGACCGTGGCAGTGTAGGACGAGGACGTGACAATATATATATATATATATATATATATATATATATATATATATATATATATATATATATATATATATATATATATATATATATATATATATATATATATATATATATATATATATATATTGCAAGTGTATGTCATATCTTCGTGTTGGATGATGATGCTTTGAAAAGACTTTATCAGCCCTCTCGTTAGATTTACAAAGAAGAGGAAACATATTGTGAACGTTCTTCCTTAATATATGTGTAATGTTCATGTAGTATTATTAACCCCTTTACTTTGGTGACGCATTTCATATTTCAGTGTATTATCAGACGATTTTATTCAACTTCAGAAGTATTTTCAGTAGTGAAAGTATTGGTGAAGGCTCCATACTGTATATCTCCTCGAGTTCGATCAATCTCTTCTAAACTGAATTTCAGGCTAATAGCAAAAATACATAACATAATATATACTTCTTCACTATAAGCTTATAAAGGTTCATTCGTAAAACTTTACATTCATTATGGTGATTTTCTGGGATTTTTCTATATGATGTTGGAACAGAGGATCCGCACGTTAATGCTGTCTCCCAGCAGAGTGGCTCCACTATGTAATATCATGCTATGGGCGTTATGTTAAACAGTATCGCTTCCATAAATGCAGTTATGTCCGTGCATAAGAAATGCATTAATGTTTTCCGAAACTAAAAATGCACCCTATAAAGGTCAATAAAACTATGACCCAAATGGTTTTTTTTTATAAATCTGGCAGTGTTGGGCTTCATAGTGCAGTATTATGCTATACAGAAAGAATATAGAGGATAATGTATGACGGAAAGTTCACGGAGTCAGCTATCACTCTCCGATCCCGCCGAGATACAGTAGCTTTGCACCTCCCTTTCTGTTTCTTTCTACCCTCCAGCCTCCTTCTCTGTATACACCCCTGTTGCCTCTCTTCCCAACTCCTCACTGGTCAGTCAGTTTAGATGAAGGACTTGTGTAAGTTAATGGAGGGGTCTTACAGAGTTTGTTGGAACAGTTTACAGGTAGATGTAAATACTGTCTCCTAATCTCGTTTTCCTTTCTCACCCCTACATTAGCTGGGCTTCTAAATTGATAGCTGGCTACTCTCTCAGTAAATCAGTGTCACTTGCCTCTTACATAAGTTTAAAAACTCTAAATTAAAGTGCCTACATTCATTTAACCCTAAAAATACAGAAGTGTTTATGTTCTTTTGTATACATTCTTTCACTCAGATCCGATGCAACTGCTTTGAATTACTCATGAAAACTGCACATAAACTGTCTGTATCTGAATACTATATCTCCTTATGACTCTGTTATGTCCTGCACAAATATGCCGGACAACAACACACCACCCAAATCCCAAGATTTTAGGTGTACACCAAAGACTTTCATAAAACGGATACTCAAAGAAATGGCAAGTCACTTGATTGGAAACGAAAAATTAAATGCCCAAACTTATTGTACTTTAGAAAAAAAAAATGACAGGTGTTTAATGTCCCTTTTTTTTTTTTTTTTTTAGAATATGTAATATTAAAGGATAATATTTAATAATATTGAGAACAGGACAATGAATCGTCTTGTGAAAATCAAGCACTGATTACTTTATACTGGCTTACTTCGCCAATGCTCTAAGGACGAGATTTTATAAACTTTCTCAACAGTACACACCAGAGACTAATGACACTCGTATTGTTTATTAGTACTGTTGGCCTCTGGAGAAAGTGACTCCACCCCTGATAATTAATAACTAATGCTATTAATGATAACAGATTCTTGCTGATGCATTAACTCCTGGTTCCACAACGGATTTTAAGCTTAATACAAAAGGACTGGCCTAAGTACCAGTTATGAATAGCAAAGCGTTTATGCAAACTAGGAGCTATAATTGAAATAAGCTTAATATGGAAAATAAAACACGAATTTACATTACATTAAGCTTAGGAAAAAGAACTGTTAATTTATTGATTACAATAAAATAAATTAATGTTACATGTTTCAAAATGAATTCAAAATAGGGAGATCGCACTCACTCGCTCACTGAAAAGCTAACTCTTAAACCTAGGAAAAAACGAAAAGAAATACTGGTCAGAAAAGTGGACAAAGCGGATGACTGGGCGTCGTTACAGGAAGGACACTGCACACGCTGAGTCTCTCAACAATTGCGCTAGGTGGGAATACGGCGGCGGCGGGAACTGGGCGTCGTTACTGAGGAAGGACGCTGCCACACACACTACCTGCTTCCACGGCGCTCAAACCTTGACTGACTTCAAATCGTGAGAGAGGCGAGTGTCATGGCCGCACTAACGGCCAACGAGTGTGAGCGATACACACCCACAATTCACTCAGCAAAGGTGCTAACGTCGCGCTCAAGGATGATCACTTATGAAATAGTGAAAAATGTCCTGAAAAAACACTCCCAATTGGGTGAATACGTAGTGGTTAAACAGAGCGATAAATACTGAGATTCCACTAGAATTTGCGGTTTCCCACCAAAGTTAATGTCACGAGCTTATTTAAATATAAAATCACGCCGACTCGTGACATTACGCCCCATGAAAATCAAATTTTATTTTTCTTCAGAGAAAAAAAAAATTTCAATATACATACATATAAATCCTAACTCAGTCACACAAGATTCACACTGTGGTGTGTGTGTCCTATCCTGCTACAGGAGAAAGTCACAGTAGCCAGTGAGCGAAAAAAAAACTCGTATTTACGTTAATAGAAGCAAGCTTGAGGGAAAAACTTTGTGACAACGGTGAAAAATCCTGTACTCAGCTCAAACTGAGTGAAAAGTTCACTACATTTACATTAACAACTAATCGTTATGTAGCGTATTGTATGTAGTACATGGTGTAGGTGTGACAGTTGTGGTGTAACTGTACCTACGTGTAAAATCATGTAATGCAAATTAATAGTAAATAAAGACGACGAGGCAGAAGAGAAGGGGCGGCAGCATGCAACAGGGACGACCAGCTGATCTGCACAACAATGCTGCACCCACCAGCTGCACCTGCGAAAGGAATCAAGGTGGAGGCATCAAAAGTGTCATTTCTCTCTCTCTGCCTAGCAATCAGTACTTATGTCATTATTAACCAGGAAATGTAGTCTTAGGGTTCACAAATCTCTCTGGACCCTTATGGTTTACTGGTTAACGCTTATTAACTAGGAAACGTGCCAGTTCTTGAATTGCTCAAATCTCTTAGAATAGGCAGTTTACTAGTTAACCTAATATTATTAACCAGGAAACGTGTCAGTTCTTGAATTGCTAAAATCTCTTAGAACGGGCAGTTTACTGGTCAACCTAGCTCTACACTTACGACTAATAACAGGAAGCTGAAAATCCCTACGCAATCTCGGGCAGGTCACGTTTTAACACCCACCGTGGGTGTGAACACTCATGTGGATATTGTGCATTCTCCGGGAATCCTCAGAGAGGCCCACAGCTCGAGATGTTCCACAAGGTAATTCATACACAGCCTTGGACTGTCCCCGCAGGGTTCTCAAACTTCCCCCTTAACTTATGGTATACATGAATGTACAGGCCCTGGACATACTGTGTCCTGTGGGGCCAACGGGCGAGATGTCAGGTCTACATTTTTAACTGGGAACCAGGCTGGTCCTTGGATTACTCAGATCTCTGAGAACGCCTATCTTACGGAACCCAGCATACAACAGTTGCCCATGTTAGTCAGCAGTTAGCAGGCGAGACATCAGGTCTACACCTACTTCACCACTGCCCTCTCTTTCAACTGCTTCAGAGATTATGGGTGTGGGTTCAAACGGCGCAGGAAGGACATGTCCCTGATTAGTGGTACGTGGACACACATTGCAGGAACGCACAAAACTATCTATCTCTCGTTCCATCCTTGGCCAGAAAAAGTCAGCTCGGATACGGCCCTGGGTTTTCCTTTTGCCCAAGTGACCTCCTGGGGCTGAACAATGACCCCATTCTAACACTGCTAGGCGGTACTTGGCAGGAATGACAAACTGCAGTCGAACCTCGCCCTCGGGTGTTCGTGACCCACGGTAGAGCCGTCCTTGTTTACGAAGGAACTTGGCTCGACCTCCCAGTGAATACTTAATCACTCTACCCTTTTGTTTCTTTCGCACGGCAGCAAGTGTCAGGTCAGAATGTTGTTCTTGAACAACAACTTGGCTACACATCATATCTTGCGGCGATTCAATGGTCACAGGGGTGACACAATTTGGAGCCTCAGCGATGGCTCGTGTTACTGCAGCCGAAGTCTGAGTAGCGTCATCTATGGTGCAACTATGCTTGGCACCTGGAATATTGCCTATGATTAGGTCAAATAAAGGTTCTGGCATGACAACTGCAAGTGTTGTACCAGTGTAAAATGGAGATGTCACCTGGATATGTGCCTCAGGGAACAATCTCACTGATCCATCAATAAGGTTAGCTTGGATCTGTCAACCTGTATACTGCTCAGGCCGAACTAGACTCTGCCTAACAGAGCAATGTGAGGACCCGTTGTCTCTCTGGATCTTCACAGGAATGTCTCCCACAAACCCTGTCTGAACAAGGAAGGCACTGTCACCTGTGGGAGGGCCTGTGGAGGAAGCAGCTAGCCACTGATTAGGCTGCTGAATACATGATGCGGCAAACATGGTGCCCCGTGAACTAGATACTTGAGGGGTCGTACTCACTGCCTGGGGAGATGGAGCATTGGACATCTGTGGAGGGGGGTTCACTGTCACTGTGGGACTAGTGAACTGTGGGGAAGTATCCGTACTGCTAGGGACGACACCACCATGGTGCTGTTGAGGAATGAAGGCTGCTTAGCCTCCTGCCTCCGAGGGGCTGGTGCAGAAAAGGACAGTCCTGACAGTCGATTGCGTGGCTGATACTGGTGCTGGTTAGGGTACTTGTTGTACCGCTTCCACTCAGGTTTCTGAGTGTTTTGCCCCTGGTCCTTCCACTGCGGTTTTGGACCTTGGCCATTATTTCGAGAACGGCCTTGTTGCTGGGGTTCAGTCTGAGATGGTTTCCCAGATTTATCATCTTTCCTGTTCCAGGTATGCTGCTTGAGAGTTTGATACCCGTATGCAGTGAAAAATGCGTCAGCCTTCTTCACCATTTGGCTGGCATCTCTTACCTGGCAGATCTTAAGCTGAGCCATAAGTTCAGTAGGCCACGACTTTTCCAGCTGCATGTGCAGCATAAGGTCAATTATCCCCTCACGCGTGGAAGGAGTTTCATATTTCTTCATCCACTCATCTAAATAAGCAGTAAGCCGGTCAAGAAACTGAACGGCAGTCTCTTTATCATGTAAACATGCCCTCATGAACTGACTCTTGGTGTCATCAACTGTGAGACCATACGCTTTGACAAGTGCAGCCTTCATCATCTCATACGTGAGATTGTCTCCACGAATTCTGTGGAGAATATCGAGGGCAGGGCCCTCAAACAGGCAAAGAAATGGAAGCCGCTTAGCTGCATCATCCAGCTGGTACAGTTGAGCCATGTCTTCAAAACGAGCTATGTATGGCTCGATTCACTCGCCTTCTTTGTATGGACGAAGCTTGATGTGTGAGGTCGCAAGAACATGTGCAGGGAGAGCACTCATGGAGCTTGGGCCAGCTGCACCAGATGTCTCTGAAGCCAAGAAATCTCGCTTGAGCTTCAACATTTCAAATTCATGTTTTTCGCGTGCTTCTCGCTCGGCACGTTCATGTTCTCGTTCTCTGTCTCATTGTTCAAGCTCGTACTCACGTTCTCTCTCACGTTGTTCTAACTCGTGTTGACGTTCTCTTTCGCGTTCCTCACGCTGTTCTCGCTCATGTTTTAACTCAAGTTAGAACATGAGTGCTGTTGTCGTGCTGTTGTCGCTCGTGTTCTCGTTGGATTCTACGCTCTTCACGAGCATCACTCTCGCGTTGCTGCTCGTGACTAAGCCGAGAGAGGACATAATTCTTTACTTCAGTTGGGTCTGTAAGCCCCATATCTTTAGCTTCCTGTACATAGACGCTGGTAGACATGATGCTAACTCAATCTAATTAAACTAGCGACTCAGTACTGACTGCATTTTTTTCAGAGAAAGATGCCAATAATCAAGAATAAAGAATATAGGCACAGGTTAGTGGTGACCAGTTGTATCTAATTAAACTGGTAAAGAAAGAAAATTAAACAAACAACTGACTGTGAAAACTATTACATAAAATAATAAAAATGAATTAATATTCACCAGTAAGATAGTGCCTATAGACTTTAATGATAAATACCTAAGTATGAGTGAGTGAGTATTATCTCGTGAATAGCTTTAGAGCTAGGAGTTAATATCATGGAATGAGGTATCCAATTGTTACTTTTTTTTTTTAGAATATGTAATATTAAAGGATAATATTCAATAATATTGAGAAAAGGACAATGAATTGTCTTGTGAAAATCAAGTAATGATTACTTTATACCAGCTTACTTCGCCGATTCTCTAAGGACGAGAATTTATAAACTTTCTCAACAGTACACAGCAGAGACTAATGACTCACTTGTGCTGTTTATTAGTACTGTTGGCCTCTGGAGAAAGTGACTCCACCCCTGATAATCAGTAACTAATGCTATTAATGATAACAGATTCTTTTACTGATGCATTAACTCCTGGTTGCACAACGGATTTTTAGCTTAATACAAAAGGACTGGCCTAAGTACCAGTTATGAATAGCAAAGCGTTTATGCAAACTAGGAGCTATAAGTGAAAAAAGCTTAATATGGAAAATAAAACACGAATTTACATTACATTAAGCTCAAGAAAAAGAACTGTTCATTTCAATATTACAGTAAAATAAATGAACATTACATGTTTCAAAATGAATTCAAAATAGGGAGATCGCACTCACTCGCTCACTCAAAAGCTAACTTTTAAACATAGGAAAAAATGAAAAGAAATACTGGTCAGAAAAGTGGACAAAGCGGATGACTGGGCGTTGTTACAGGAAGGACACTGCACACGCTGAGTCTCTCACCAATCACTCTAGGTGGGAACAACGGCGGCAGTGGGAACTGGGCGTCGTTACTGAGGAAGGATGCTGCCACGCACACTACCTGCTTCCGCGGCGCTCAAACCTTGGCTGACTTCAAATCGCGAGAGAGAGGCGAGTGTCGTGGCCACACTAACAGCCAACGAGTGTGAGCGATACACACCCGCAATTCACTCAGCAAAGGTGCTAAAATCGCGCACAAGGACGATCACTTATGAAATAGTGAAAAATGCCCTGAAAAAACACTCCCGATCGGGTGAATACGTAGCGGTTAGAGTGATAAATACTGAGATTCCACTAGAATTCGCGGTTTCCCACCAAAGTTAATGTCACGAGCTTATTTAAATATAAAATCGCGCCGACTCGTGACATTTAATAAGAATAGCAAATTTTCTCATTTGTTTTACTTATTGCTTAAAATATCCAGCAAAGATTAAAGTTAAACAGGCTGAAAAAATTTAGTAATTTAGCTATTCGAAACACATTATAATGAACAGAGTATTTTAAGTTTTTGTGCTGAATAGTTAAGAAATGAAACTATTATATGCTTGGACTTGCATTTTGTAGTCTTCACAAGGATGGTTAGTTTTGAAAGAATTGGAACATTAAGTGTATTGTACAACACTGTTCTTGAACATGGAAATGACTACTTTACCGAGATTCCAAAGGTAATGAAATAATTAATGTTGTTTGGGATTTGACAACATTAATTATGTCAATGAAATGCAAAGCTAGTGACATTCGTTTTTTTTCTGTATAAAAAAAAAAAACATGATACAGTGTTAATAAAATTTAAATGCCAGGATGGTTGTCATTGTTGTGACACCTGATAAACGAAGGGGGGCTGTAATAAATATTACTGTTTGCGTAAGATGTCTTGCATTGTTGATAATATCTAAACTTTGAGACGGAAATTCCCAGAGGAGAAGACAGCTCCATAGTTGACCTCTTAATCTTGGACCAAAAAGCTGAAAAGGGGGGGGGAGTGATATTCCACTGCTAGGCTGCAGTGCTTAGACCTACAGATTTAATCTAATCTATAGAGATGCTGTTGAATAAAATTTAGCTACGTTAAAGTTTGCATTGAGTAGGTCTGCAGTATTTGGAGTATTATAATGTTTTGGGCTTGGGATTATTTTTTAAATATTATTCTCTCAATATAGTATGAGTACATGTAATGTTCCCTATCGGAGATATTAGGTTTAATTATCAGAAACCGTTAAATTAATATATTTAAAACAGAGTATGGGGTATAACTCTAAGAACTTGTATCCTCAGAATCTTCCTGTCAGTTCAGTACTGTTTTTAAGACTAAGTAGAAGGGATCAGAGTGAGTTTTGACGAAGTTCAATTTATACCAATATAAGACAATCTTCAACATTCGCTTTAATTTGTCGGCAATAAGGGGACGTGATAAAACTATGTATCTTGATAGTATAGGGGACGTGATAAAACTATGTGTCTTGATAGTATAAGGTCAACACTGACAGTTCGATTATGCCCACCTCATCATGTTCCAGCTTGATATTGAGAGACGGGTAAACAGCACAAACTTAGTGAGAACAACATCGATGGTCAAGGTAAACAATAATCATGGAATGGTATGGACAGTGTTGATGTATTGAGCATGTGGGTGAGTCAGCCGAGGGGTTAGCCAGAGTGCAGTTCAGTAATCCTCATAGCTCAACTCACTCATTTCCTTAAGGGTTTAGTTTGTACTGTCTACTTCTGTCACTAAAATCTAGGACTTACGAGAACTCTTAGTGATGTGACACACGAAAAACAATATATTAGTATATGTTTTTCGTGAAGATCACTTAAAGTCACTAAACTGTGTATTATCTGACAGAATATAGTAAATAAGTATACATACACTGTAGATCGGTCCTAGCTGAGCGTGTGCAAGCTGGCCATTCATGCTTATTTAATTTCTCGTGACTTGGTTTGGCTTTCAAGATGGGTGAGTCACAAGATTTACTGAAGACCCTGCAGTATCTGGTGAGATTCCTTCAGTGTCTAGGCTCGTTCCCTTATAGGTGGCAGAGGTCAGAATCGCCGTCTCCTCCCAGGCTCAGTGTAGCCCTGTGTCTGTGGTCGATCTTCACCCGCCTCGTAGTTCTTGCAGACACCATTTCTCTCATGGTGATTCCCGTACAGTTCACAAGTGTCGGTCAACTCATACTGGACATTTGCCACTTCTTCACAGCAGCCATATTCGCCATAGTTACAGTCATACATGTAATCATCAGCCCATCACTGGCGCACCTGCTCTTTAACCTTGACCAGCTGTACTCACCTGAAGGCAATGAAGTTATCGGAAAAATGAACATAAACATAGGGAAATTTTTCTCATGGAGAGTAATTGCTCTGACTTTCGTTGCAAGTGCACTTACTGGATCTGAATTTCCAGAATGGCTATCAAGTACTCTGTCTGTCTTTGGGAAGATTTTCCGTATATTCAATTCTTATGTGGTCGTGGGAAGTTATCTGTTTTTTATGTATTCATATAATGAAACACTGAAGCTTCTGGGCATTTATATCTATAAGAACACAACATGGGCTGTGAATACAGATGACACTCACCCGTATATATACAAAGCAAATGATCAGTCAACAAGAATGGCCAAACTAAATCGTCTAGAGCAACAGATTGTCGAGGTAAGTTGAGAGCATTGTTAAGTTTTATAACAGTAGTATACCATATCATGTTGTTAGATGCAGGCAAATTTTATAGAGGTATGTATCAGTCCATCGTCTACTCATTTCTTGTAATGCTTCTTCAGGTGACACCGCACTGAGTTTCTTGTAGCCAAGGATACTTGGTATAACCATGCAACCAAATGGACACTTGAGCGTCGAATGAGTTACTGTGCTCCAGCCGGATACTGCCTAAGAGGGTTCATATCCAAGAGATGTTTGGAACATAATACTCACACGATACTGCTTAGGGAACAGCGAGTAGCCACTAAATCATTGACGAAAATACCTATACGTAGGAGCAAAGTTACGTTTGTTGAGAAGGTGACTCAGTGTAATATACTGGTGAATGAAGCGGGATTTTAACAAATGAGGATGCCGCTGCATGAGATACTTGCAAATGGAGAAAGACTGGAACTGATGAGGGAGTTTATGTACAGTACATCGTTTACAGGCCAATATAGGAACATTAGGAGGCACGCTCACTCGAATTCGTTCCATGTCTACCCTTTAAAACAGTGCTGTACAAATAACGTTAAAAATAAATGTTAACTACATTATTTTCATACAATTTCTAATATTCAGCTCAATCCTGTATGTTTTCTTAGCATACTTGGGGTTTCACGCTCTCGGGATTTATCATGGAAAAATCATATTACCTCTTGCAAAATATGTCTCCAAGAGAATAGGTATGCCAAGCCGAATCCGTGCCATCTTTGCACTGGCACAGCTATTGGCTTTATACTGGGGTTTTATTTGCCCTCGTGTCGAGTACAGATTTCATGTGAGGTGGGGTCCCCTCATACAGCTCTTTTCAACAGGGTGAAATCTATGGCATGTTATCTCATTAACTCTCCTCCTCTCAATTGGCTTCCTTAAACCTTTGTCTTTTCTCTGCACTGTTGCATCTATATCTGTTATCTATCGCTACTTCAATGGTCTTTGCCCGTCTGTACAGGTTACTTGCATCTCTCCTCCATTACGACAGGTGCGTAACACCCGTCTGGCAGCAGACTCACCCGTTTTCTAACTCTCTAATGCATGAGTTAACCAATACTCCCAGTCCTTCATGTATACAACAGGTCAGTTTTGCAACTGTCTTCCACTGTCTGTATTTTCTACTGCCTATGACCAGTAGTCTTTTAAATACAGTGTGTCCAGGAATCTAGAAATTAATGGAGCTTGAATATGGCTCTTCCCCCCCCCCCTTAGAAGAAACAGTCTTGCGGGCTTGTAACCTTTGGTTCCTTCTTTCTTGCATAAAAACTGCTTCGCACATAATACCTTGCTGTTTTATTGACCTTAACGACATCCATAGAAACTTCATAGAAGATCCACTATTCACAAACAATTCGTTGATGAAGTGCTTCCGAGTCACATGTGGTGCCTTGAATGAAGCTCTGTGACTGAAATGGCATTGTTTTCCACACTATTTTCAGTTTGAAAAAGAAAAAAAAAAAACAAAGTATGACTGGTAAAGAGTGAGTGACATGGCGGTGGTGACTTGGTTAGCATATCCAGCCATAATTTAAGTTATTCGGGATAATCTGGCTCATAGACACAGTTTGTTTCCCCCAGTCACTGTTCACTCAACAGTGCAATTAAAGATATCGACATTTGATTATAGTTTGTCAGAATATTGAGGACATTGGAACAAGGCAAAAATTAATGGACAGCTTTAATGACGGTCGTGCAGTCAATAGACACTAATTCATGCCTTCCTCTTCTACAGGGTCTGTGCTTAACACACACACACACACACACACACACACACGCACACACACATATATATATATATATATATATATATATATATATATATATATATATATATATATATATATATACATATATATATATTTATACACATACTTTACACACACACACACACACACACACACACACACACACACACACATATATATATATATATATATATATATATATATATATATATATATATATATATATATATATATATATATATAAAATGCTTTACACACACACACACACACATATATATATATATATAGATAGATAGATAGATAGATACATATATATTAATCATTTCCTGTGGCACCCCACGGGATGCATAGGGCCTCAGTGAACTCTCTCCACCAATATTTGTCTCTTGCCATCTCCTTCTGGTCCCACTAACACTCCTGTCCTGCTTCTTTTTTCATTGTCCTCAACCAGGTTTCCCTCGGCCTACCTCTCCCTCTTCTTCCTCTAGCAGTCCATTCTGGCACATCCTGCATTAAACTACCTTCTTTTCTGTATATGTGCCCCAGCCATTTCCAGCGAGACAGTCTCACATATTCATTAACTGGTTCCACTCTCGTAATATCCCTTTCTCTTGCATTTGTAACTCTGTCTTGCCACTTTACCCCAAGAATCCTTCTCAGTATTTCATTCTCAAATCCTAATACTTTCTGATCTGTTGCAATTGTACTGTACCATGACTCATGCCCTTAAATTAAAATTGGTCTAACCATGGACTTGTAAATTTTCACTTTAGTATGTACCGAAAGCATATTATTATTCCAAACAGATTTGAACACTCCAACAGCTCGCCAAGCCTGTACTAACCCTCTCCTCAATTTCATTGTTTAATGATCCATTAGATGATACAATCGTTCCCAGATATTTAAAGTTTTCTACATTCTTCACCACATTATTCCCAATTACACAATCGATTTGGTTCTCCACGTTCATATTAATATTTTCAGTCTTTCCACACTTTACTACCAATCCCACTTTTTCTCCTTCCTCCATCAGACAATCAAGCACCCTCTGCATCTCGTAAATACTTCCGCAAATCAATACAATATCATCAGCATAGTCCAAATCCATCAGCTTCTTATTTTCTTTCCAGTTAATTCCTTCACCTGTTCTCCTTACAACCTTTTTCATAACATAATCCATAACCAAAACAAACAACAATGGCGAAAGAACTCCTCCTTGAATCACTCCTGACCTAACTTGAAATGGATCACTCAAAGAACCACTCACCATTACCTTATTATATATATATATATATATATATATATATATATATATATATATATATGTATATATATATATATATATATATATATCATACCCGTCATTGTTATAACAAGGAGCACTGGAGATAAATGAGTTATTTCTAATGAACTCGCATAACTTAGGTTGATCTCTGACATTTTAGCCAATGGCTAACGTACTTACCTAGTCGATTGTGCCTTGCTAATGTTACTTCCTGGATAAGCAGTTAAACCAGTGGTTGATCTTGGTCAGATACATTTTAAAGTGTAAACAAATTAACAGCGGAAGGCAAATATTCATTTGTAGATCTTTCGGGCAGCCAACTGCCACGGGGACTGATATCTCCACAGAAGCCTTCAAGTTTCTCTACTAGTGAGCCATGTATTAGCTGAAGGAGGACGGGAACACGATAAATCATTCGCTTACACTCACACTTCCCCTCACATTGCCCATTTGGTAATACATACCAAGTATAAAGGGTCCAGAGGCAACACATACAATTCTTAGACTTTTCACTCTTTTTATTATATTGTATTTAATAATCCCTTAAGGTGGTGTGCACTAAGAGTAAAGGCTTCTAAGGCAACCCTGGCATTTCTTGTATCTCATACTCTTATATACTGTATACATTAGTTGTTCCTCAGACACGGACATTGAGGGACTGGTAATAACATAAGGCAAATAACAGTTCCTTTTACAGTAGGTTGTTCCTGCACATTTTTTGCAGATCTCTTAGAATTTTATGTACATTCAAAGAGAAAAGTCGTGTCGCGGATTTGTCCGACGATTAAGTGTAACACGTAAAACATTATGAGAGCTCTACCATAGCTACATATTCATGGTTGGCTTGCCTGACTTTCCTCAAGCTTCATATTTGCTGCTGATGGGATGACGGTATAAATGAACCCAGGAAATTCCAAAGCCTTAAAATCGATTCACGAAAGTTGCTGGGTCCGAGGGACAAAATGTGAACCATATTTGGTCAGGTGATGATCGCCTGACCTCTACATCTTACAACTTATCACAAAAGTTAAGCAGACCTAATATATACTTTGGTATGCAGAGAGAAAACAACACGCATCCAGCTTCTAAACATTAAGTCCTGAACAGATAATGTTAGCATTTGATGTAAGCAGAACCGTAGAAAGGTGGATTAGGTGACTGCAGGAAGAAGGCACAAGGGAGAACGATCATCGATCAGGTCGCCCTATAGTTACCACACCACTAGAGAACCAAGAAATAAGCACAACGACGGTATACAGCACCTGCAAGTAGCCCATAGAGACGAACTGCACCAAGAATAAAGCACACGAGTTCATGTGCGTAGACCTCGATCCTCTGGGTTATGTGTTCGAACTCCGGTTAGTATGATTAATTTCGCCACTCATAACAAAAAAATTTCCCTTATCATTATACAGTAACCGTATTCAATATGTACAATTGTTTGGGCATTTTTTTATATAGAGCTAGGGGAAAATGACAATCTATCTATCTATCTATCTATAGCCCGACGCCCTAATCCCGCAAAGGGTGGCCGCAGACAAAACGCCTCCAAGTCGCTCTGTCACCCACCATTTGACTACCCTCCCCAACTCACTCCCCCCTCCCTCAAATACCTCTCAACTCCATCCCTCCACCTCATCCTCAGTCTACCCCTCCCTCTCCCTCCCTCCACCTCACCTACATACACCCACTTAGTCTTTCATTCTCCATTCTCTCCACATATCCAAACCACCTCAGTGTATTTCTCCTAATCTTCTCAACCACATCCACATCCACCCCACAACGTTCCTTCACTTCTTCATTCGTCAACCTGTCCCTCCATGTCACTCCACATGCTCCTCTCAAGTAACTCATTTCCACTGCTCTCACTCTGGACTTGTTCCCCTCTTGCAAGGTCCAAGTCTCGCTTCCATACGTCAGGGTAGGGATCACAATACTATCATGCAGTGACTTCTTAACTTCCTTACTCACCTCCCTATTACTCAATCACTGCTTTCAATGAACCAACAACCTTCCTTCCCTGCTGTACCCTTTCACGCACTTCATCCCCCAAAGTTCCATCCTTACTCATCACACTACCCAAGTACTTGAATGCACTCACACTCTCCATATCCTCACCATCCAACCTCACTGTACATTCTGTGACTTCATTCCTCTCAAACACCATAACTTTACTTTTGTTTACATTAACTTTCAGCTTCCTCCTCCTACACACTATCCGAAATTCATTCACCAAACCTTGCAACTTCCATTCATCTTCACTCTACAAAATTGTATCATCAGCAAACAGCAACACCGGAATCTTCCAAATCTCACCCTCATTCATTAGAGCCACCCCCACATCCACTGCCCTACCCTGCACCTCCTTTACAACCCCATCCATGTATATATTAAACAGCCATGGAGACATCACACAACCCTGTTTCAGTCCCACACTGAGATCAAAGAACTTAGCTCACCATCCACTCGCACCGCAGCCCTAGCTCCTTCGTACATACTCTTCACAGCATTCAACAATTTTCCATCCATTCCATTTATTCTTAATACCTTCCTCATACCTTGCCTATCTATTCTGTCATAAGCTTTCTCCAAGTCCATGAAGGCAGCATACACTTTCTTTCCCATCTCTACAGTAGATACTTCTCCACTAAACATCTTAGAACAAATATCTGATCTACACACCCTTTTCCCTTCCTAAATCACCCTTTTACTTCTCCAACTAGCTCCTCTGTCATACCGGTATGCCTAACGCTATCAATGAGTATTCTACCATATATTTTACCAGTCACACTAAGAAGACAAATACCCCTATGGTTACCACATGCTTCTCTCTCCCCTTTTCCTTTATATAAAAAAACAATTATACCTGATTTCCAGTCCTCTGGAACCCTTCCCTCTTCCCAAGCCAATCTACACAACTTCCATATCCACTCCACAACAATCTCACCCCCATGCCTCAGCATTTGACCACACACTCAATCAATTCCTGGGGCCTTTCTCAACTTGATCTTCTTCATTGCTTCCACTACTTCCGTCCTACTGATCTCTTCCTCCCTCCTCTCATCTCTTCTTCTCCCAGCCATTCCCCAACCACTTATACTCGCACTGCTGTCACTCTCTACATTCAACAAATCCTCAAAGTGCTCCTTCCATCATCTCAGTTTCTCTCTCTTCCCCATCAACAATCTATTATTACTATATTTCACTCCCCTACTATTTCCCCTTACACACTGCCTTACTTTCTTTACCTCCTTCCAAAACAATTTCTTACTCTCCCTCCATTTCACACTCAGATTCCTCCCAAACTCTTCATCCACTTTCTTCTTACTCTCCTTCACCAGTCGCTTCACCTCCCTTCTCCTACTCACATATACCTCTCTCTTCTCTCTCTCATCTTCTCCCCTACCTCTACTCGCTAACCATTCACTATATGCCTCCTTTTGTTCCACTGCTCGCTTCACCTCATCACTCCACCATGCTGTCCCTTGCACACCCTTGCATCTCCTCCTCACTCCACAAACCATCTCACACGCTGCGCCTGTCTCTTCTGTAAATATCTTACATACGTCTTCCACCCCTTCCATCTGCTCTAGCTCATACCTTCTCAATCTTTCTTCCGCTATGCTCTTATACTCTTATATCTCACTATCTTGGAAATTCTCCACTCTTCTCATGGGAGCTGTTTCCTCTTGTCTGCCCCTTCGTCTCCTCAACCATTTTCTTTGCAGCTTTACCTTGGTCATCACTAAGTGATGGTCCGAGACTCCATTCCCCCACCCTCTCCACACTCTTGCATCCAACACTTGTCTTCTCATTAGCTCAACCACACACACGTAGTCTATCATTGCCTTTCGTTCAACAAGTTCACCATCCATCCTCCTCATTACTCTCCATGTATACCGGTGGATCATCTTATATCGAAAGTAGGTGTTGGCTATTGCCAACCTCTTACCGCATAGATGTCCACCAAAGCACTACCATTCCCATCTACGTCAGCTGGTACACCCCACTGATCAACCACTCCATCCCCTCGTACATTCCAAACTTTGCCATTCATGTCTCCAATCAAAAGCACTCTCTCGCTCCTCTCAGATTTGTCCATACATGCTTCTACTCTCGCCCAAAACTCATCTTTCACTCTTGCCACTCGGTCCTTTGTTGGAGCATACACACATACAGTCGCTCATAATTTTCAGATTAAGCTAAACAGTAGTTAAATGAATAAAGGTGAACTGATTTGAGGCTAGTACCTTAACTAACTGAATTGCAGTTTTGCAGATGTGACAGTAAAAAAGACAACATATCAGAAACCGTTCATCTTTATCATGTAAATGTAGTAGTCGGAAAAATACAGTACATAGATATGTTTCACTTAGTTGCCAAAAACATTCTTGCATCCACAAATTCGTCACCTGAAGCAAATGGCATCTCACGTCAGTGCTACCAACGTTCCGTATGACGCAGACCAGAGCACCAAACCCTGAGACTATCAGTAAAGGTTTTAACCAAACTCCACGACACGACTTTTAGACTGTATACATTCTATCCTATTTCACCTGTTAATCTGTTTCGTTATATATATTTCTATTTGTAAAAACTAATAAGACTACGTTTCCACTGCCAGGATCCGAGATTTCGATGATAATCATGATGATGATAGTGATGATAATGCTTAATGGGAAGCAAGACTGTGATACTGCTGCTAATGATGACGATGATGATGATTTTCCCTGCAGGTGGAAGAGGTACTGGGGTGCTTGGTAAAAAGTTTCTTCGCGGTAGTGACGTGCAACATGTTTGGCCTGATTGTGATTCTGATAACGGGTGTGTTCAACATGATCCGAGGAACAGAAAATTTCATTTTTTTCATCTCTGCCACCTTCAGTTCACTCATCGGCCTCTTCTACATCTGCACCTCTTCCCAAGCTTACGTCGATCAGGTAACCATTTATTAGATCACATTTTTATATGTAACAAAAAATAAAATATATAAGTTGGCAAGTAACATTCAGATGGTAGAGTATTTGGTCAGTGCTTTAATTCTTCGTACTTAGGACACCCCCCCCCCCTTTTTGTAGTTCTGGCAAACGTTAGATTACTTTATGCAGCTTGAGAAGGAAAATCTTGACAGAAGGTACGACAAACATTCACAGTTATCTTCTTCAGCCCAAAGATTAAGGAAGGATCGGTTATAATTTACGAAAGCTCTTTGACACTTTTAGGGGGTGAGTTTTAGTGAAGTAAAATAATATTTTTAGTAACATGAACATTTCTTTCATGGTTACTATTTGCTTACATTTCAGTTAAAATAGGCTACATGTGTATATGGCGTGCACATTTTAACTGTTTCAGGTCAGCGAGGCGGTGAGGTGCCTGAAGGCGGGAAGTGCCAGGACGGAACACACGAACCATAAGGCACAGATCAGTGGCTATGGGATGGATGATGTAAGTTCGTCTTTTTCTCAAATATACTTTATTAATAACAACAGAGGAAGGAAAAACAAATGAATAAAAAAATAATCCATAATCCTGTTTACTGGTGTCTTCCATTCATAAAAAAACTGTAATAGTTGGACCTGAACAGCTGTATGCTGAAGTTTGGGGGGAAACATCTCTGGGGAAGCGAGTCCCAAAGAAATGCATTTTGGGGAATAAAAGATTTCTAATAGGCAGAAATTCTGCAAAATGGCAATGTGACATTTGTCACGAGCGCAACTAGATGCCTGTGTAGCGCAGGGAAAGGCATGGAGAGGTGGCGCAATGGATACAACTTAGTCTGAGCATTTGCCGTAAAAGTATCTGCAAAATAATGAAGAAAGGCAACATTCCTTCGTACTTGTAGGGGAGGTAGTTTATTTGTAATACCAGGGTTATTGAAAAGTCTATCAGCTTTGTTCTGAATTTTGTTAAGTTGCTTTAGTGCAACCTCTCCACATCCATATCACAAGGGTGAGCAATATTCCAGCTGAGAGCACACATGACTATGATAAACTATAGCTAACTGCTCGTCAGTGAAGAAGCTACGCACTCAGTACAATAATCCAAGTTTCTTTGAGGCGGTTTTAGCAAGTGGTTTGACATGAGAGGTCCTGCTGAGGGCACTGTTCAGTGAAACACAGAGAATTTAAGTAAATTTGGATATATGAATATTAGTAGCACTGAAGCTAATCTTGGAATTTCGCAATGTCTGTCTATTAGGAAATTGTATATATTTAGTGTATATACTTGGTGGTGGCCAGAATCAAGATACAAATAAGATGGGGTAATAGAAGAAGGGAAGGACGGGAAGAAGGAGTATTTGCAAGGAGAGTGGAAAGGTTACAAGAGGATGAGAAAAAGGCAGAATATAAGAGAGAAGTGGAGGAACGATTGGGCAAATATGAATTGGAGCAGATGGGGGACGTGGAAGGTGTGTGCAAGATATTCACAGAAGAAATATGTGCAGCATGTGATGTGGTGTGTGGGATCAAGAGAAGACGGAGGGGGGTGCAAGGAACAGCGTGGTGGAATGAAGAGGTGAGACAGGCTGTGGCACAAAAGAAGAAAGCATACAATAAATGGATGAGAAATAGGGACGTGGAAGAAGTTGAGAGGCGAAAGAGAGAGTTATATATAGAAAGAAAGAGAGAGATAAAAAGATTAGTAAGAGAGAGTAAGAAGAGAGTGGATGAGAAATATGGAAGGAATTTGAGTGTAAAGTGGAGGGAGTGTAAGAAAATGTTCTGGAATGAGGTGAAGAGAGTAAGACAGGGTGGAAGTGAAGTTAGCATGGGAGTGAAAGATAAAAATGGTAGATTGCTAGTGGAGAAGGGAGAAAAAGTGGGCACATGGAAAGAACACTTTAAGGAATTGTTGAACATAGAGGATGGAAGTGATGCAAGTATAAGTGGCTGGGGAATGGCTGGGAGAAGGAGGGAGGTGAGAAGACAGGAAGAAATCAGTAGGATAGAAGTTGTGGAAGCAATGAAGAAAGTTAAATTGGGGAAAGCCCCAGGAATTGATGGAGTGTGTGGTGAAATGTTGAAGCATGGGGGAGAGATAGTAGTAGAATGGATGTGGAAGATGTGCAGATTGGCCTGGGAGGAAGGTAGAGCTCCGGAGGATTGGAAGTTAGGTATAAAGAAGTGTGTGGTAATCATAGGGGTATTTGTCTTCTTAGTATAATAGGAAAAGTGTATGGTAGGATACTTATTGACAGAGTTAGGGAAATAATAGAGGAATTAGTTGGAGAAGAACAGGGAGGCTTTAGGAAGGGAAGAGGTTGTGTAGATCAGATATTCATTCTTAGATCTTTAGTGAAAAACCTTCTAGAGAAGGGAAAGAAGTTGTATGCGGCTTTCATGGATTTGAAGAAAGCATATGACAGGGTGGATAGACAAGGATTGTGGAAAGTATTAAGAATATATGGAGTAGAAGAGAAGCTTTTGAATGCTGCGAAGAGTATGTATGATGGTCCTAAGGCTGCAGTGCATGTGTATGATGAGCTGAGTGAATTTTTCTCTTTGAAGGTTGTTTTGAAACAGGAATGTGTCATGTCTCCATGGTTGTTCAATCTGTACATGGATTAGGTAATAAAAGAGGTACAAGGTAGGGTAGTGGATGTTGGAGTGGCTCTGATGAGAGAGGGTAGTGTTTGGAAACTTCCTGTACTCTTGTTTGCAGATGATACTGTCTTGTTGAGTGAAGACGAAGGGGAGCTGCAAGGCTTGGTGGGTGAGTGTGGTAGAGTATGTAAGAAACGGAATCTAAAGGTGAATGTAGGGAAGAGTAAAGTGATGGTCTTTGAGAAAGGTGAAGTCAGTGAATGTACAGCGAGGTTGGATGGTAAGGAATTGGAAAATGTGAGTACGTTTAAGTACTTGGGTAGTGTGATGAGAAAGGATGGAGGTTTGGAGGGTGAAGTGCTTGAAAGGGTACAGCAGGGAAGAAAGGTTGCTGGTTCCTTGAAAGCAGTGATAAGAAACAGGGAAGTGAGCATGGAAGTGAAAAAGTTACTACATGACAGTATTGTGATACCAACTCTATCGTATGGAAGTGAAGCTTGGACGTTGTTGGAAGGACACAAGTTAAGAGTGAGAGCAGTGGAAATAAGATATTTAAGAGGAGCCTGTGGAGTCACATGGAGAGACAGGCTGACAAATGAGGATATAAAGGAGCTTTGTGGTGTGGATGTGGATGTGATAGGAAGCGTTAGGAGGAATACACTGAGGTGGTTTGGCCTTGTGGAGAGGATGGAGGGTAAATGACTGACGAAGAGAGTGTATGTGTGTGAGGTGGAGGGGGAGAGAGGGAGGAGGAGGCCGAGGATGAGATGGAGGGATGGGGTGGAGAGGTATATGAAAGAGGGGGGGGTGAGGTGGGAGCAGGGCAGTGAAATGGCGGGGAACAGGGCGACGTGGGGGCGATTTGTTTGTGGCCACCCCGAACGGGATTGAGGCGTCTGGCAATAGATAGATAGACGGACTAGCATTAAATGAGAGAATGCTAGTTTGTCCCCATTCAGTGATCCTAGATATGTCTTGATCTATGGGGATGGCTGCATTGAGTTGTGAGTTAGATATTTTAAACTTTGAGAATGGGTGTTTGTAAATGAACTGTGAAGTGTTGAGTCATCTGCATACGAATGGATCGGATTATGGGTGACACATAAGAAATCGATAATATGAATTAGGATTAGGGTTGGAGGCAGAACTGATCCTTGTTGCACGCCAATATTACGTGAGTGGAAATTGGAATTACATCATCTACTTTTATCTTTGTGTCGCCGAGATATGAGGAAATCAGAAGAACAATAGACGTTGGTCCATAGCAAGGGAGTTTGGATAGCCCGGAATGGTGCCACACTCTGTCAAAAGCTTTAGAAATATCAAGGGCTACTGCAAGAGTTTCTCCATGTTGGTCAATTGATTGCTGGATGGTGTGAGTCAGGAGACTGAGTATATCAATGGTGGATCTTTCGTGGCGAAAACCCTACTGTCTGTCACTAATTAAGTTGTTGGATATGTTTATCTGTGTGCGTATTCATTACAATTTCAAATATTTTTACAAAAAGAAAGCGTGATAGTTATTGGTCTGTAATTAGAGGGGTCAGGGGAACTTCTGTTTTCGGAATTGAGTGGATATTGGCTTCTTTCCAAGAACTGGGGAATGAAGTAGTACGTATGCATAGTGTGAATAATTTAGCTAGAACATAAGCGAGTTCCGGGGAGCACTTATTCAAAACAACTGGAAAAATTCCATGTGGGCTTGGAGATTGGTTGGTTAGTAAATCGTCTGGGATGTATTTACATATCTAGTCTGTATTATAAGTGGAACAATTTTGGGAGAGTCATATTCTAGTACTGGGACGTTCTGGCTGACTTCTTCTAACGAAGATTTTCTTGCAAATGTACTAGCAAGGATATACGCTTTACCACGCGGGCCATTTGTGATGTTACTGTCTGAATATTTTAGTGGGGAAATGGGCGATGACCTGTTAAAGTTATTATTGAATGATCTGAGAGTTGATCAGAATATTCTATTGTCATTAGGATTGTTTAGTAGTCTGGTGGCTTGATTGTGATGAAAGTTTGATATAGCGAGATTTATTACTGTGTTTGCATGGTGAATTTTAATTGGCTGAGTGATTCAGATGTTTTTTATTTTAAGTAAGAGGTATATGCTAATGACTTTTGGGCAGTTGTTCTGGCACAGTTGCAATCATACCATTTTCTCAGGAATAGATCCACGAGCTAGGCGTTATGGTCAGGATTATCTGGTAATCTGATTGGTTGCTTTGCCACCTGAGTGAGATTAAACGATTCTGCAAACAGCTTGAATTCTAGACCAGTATCGCCAGTCCTGGCAGAATACGATAATGGAACACTGGCAATTACTATATGTGGTGATCCTGCATCCCATATTATACACTGTTCTCAGCAAAGACGTCCGGAGGCCACACGTAATATAATATAATCACGTCTTCAATGTATCTCCTAAACACAGAAGCTTTCCTTTGACTTTCCAGTTAAGTATAAACGTACAACTCATATATTTAATTGATTTATTTGATATATATGTAATATGTTCATTTATTACTTCAAAAGAAAGTCAGTGGTTTTCTCGTTTCATTCGGAAATTACGTAAACCTCTTTAGTGATTTATTTCGTTTTGTATAGTTTTATCATTTCTTTTATGGGAATGATGCAGATTACATTGAAATAAAGACTAGACGTGAATAATGTACAAGACAATAGTTGGGTGTAATATGCAAAATTATTCAGTGTGGAAAAACTGCCACAGTGTCTTATGCCAGCGATAATATGGTTAATGAAGAGGTGTTTCAAGTTTTGTGTGCGGCGGAGAATATGATCGTGGGAGCATAGTTTGGAAATTGTCTGTTTGAGAAGATGCAGAACTGCAGAAACGTGGTTCTCAATATAATTATATGTGTGGACAGATTGATTGATTGATACAAAGATGGAGAAATACACAGTACATACATATTTTATATGTTATATAGAAGTAACATATATATATATATATATATATATATATATATATATATATATATATATATATATATATATATATATATATATATATATATATTATAGATAAAAGATATACTATGTACATATTATGAAACATATATATGATGTATATAACAAACATATGATATATATAATATATATATTATATATGCATCACATATATGTACAATTGTACATATATATATAATAAATATTGATATACATAGATATAACATATAAGGTGGGGGTGCTCACCGTCTACTCACTCGATGTAGAGCTGCGCTCAAGTGTTTGCCCTTTCCACTCCTCCATCTTTTTTTCCTTCCATCCTCTTCTGTCTTTCTTTCCTTCATTCTTTCCTCGTCCTTCTGCTTACGGGTGACTTTACACTCCCCCTTCTGTCTTTCTTTCCATCTTAATTTCCTTTTCCTTCTGCCTGTGGGTGACTGAGTGACAAACCAAATGGTTTCCTGTACACCAGGAAATCATTTACTACGGTAGGTAGTAACCATATAACCAGATTTTGGCACCTGGTGGTCTAGTGGATAATTACGGAGCTCCAGTCGGATTGAGCCGGTGAAGGTTTATATCCAAGGGATGGTTCGGGTTCATTGCTCACGTAATACCACTCAGGGATGAGTGAGGCTGGTCACACTCATCTTAAATGTCAGAACCGACATGCCTAGCCGCGGGCTCCTACGCTTCTCATGGGGCAAAGTAAGATTGGATGATGAATGATGAAATGATGAATTATGTTATATATATCTAGTAAACATACATCTATCTATCTGTCTATCTATTGCCAGACGCCTTGATTCACATAAGGGGTGGCCACAAACAAATCGCCTCCATGTCGCCCTATCCCCCACCATTTCACTTCCCTGCACCCAGCTCACACTCCCTTCTGTCATATACCTCTCCACTCCATCCCTATATCTCATCCTTAACCTCCCCCTCCCTCTCTCCCCCTCCACCTCACACACATACACGCTCCTAGTCAGTCTCTCGCTCTCCATCCTTTCCACATGGCCAAACCATCTCAGGGTGTTTCTCCTAACGCTTCCTATCACAACCCAATATCCACACCATAACACAACTTCATTTCCTCATTGTCAGTCGTCTCGCCATGTGACTCCACATGCTCCTCTCAGATAACTCATCTCCACTGCTCTCACTCTTAACTTGTGTCCCTCCAACAAGGTCCAAGCTTCACTTCCATACGTTAGAGCTGATATCACAATACTGTCATGCAGTAACTTTTTCACTTCCATGCTCACTTCCTTGTTTCTTATCATGGAAGGGCTTCAGCTGAATTGTTTGTACATTTTTGGATTGAGGAGACTTCACCTCAAAGCACTGGAGGATATCTTGACTCGGCTGTGATATAATTATCAACAAGATAGTCTGCAAAGTACGTACATCTGTTATCCTGCGGTGCGTCTGTCATAAAAAAATAACTGAAAAAGCAATCTTCGACATCTGCCGGGTCAATGAAATGGAGACCAAATGACAGCTTCAGCCACTGGCCTGTCACTGTTTTTGTCTTTGTATTCCTTACTTAGGCACAGATTTTGTATTTTTCGCCCCCATTCCTTCCTTAAATGGAATCTGCAACATTTGATGACTGCGTTTGGAAATACGTCTAGATCGCTGAGCGGTCAGGCCATGGTCGATAATTACCCTTAATGTGCTGGATATACAGTGAGGTAGTTCAACAACCGCACCATTCTTTTGATGGTATGTTTTGTAGCGCTTTTCGAACATGGTCCTGGTTTTTAATCCGGGGCTTCGTAATACGCCCCTCGTTAGTCTCTCGCTCACCATCCTATCTACATGGCTAAACCACCTCAGTTTCTCCTAACGCTTTCTATCATATCCTCATGCACACCACAACGCCCCTCCACTTCCTCATTTGTCAGGCTGTCTCTCCACCTAACTCCACATGCTTCACTCAAATAACTCATTCCCACTGCTCTCATTCTTGACTTGTTTCCTTCTAACAAGGTTCAAGCTTTGCTACCATACGTTAGGGTTGGTACCACAGTACTATCATGCAGCTACTTTTTTTTCCTCCCTTGCTCACTTCCATATTTCTTATCATTGCTTTCAAAGGACCAGCAACTTTTCTTCCCTGTTCGACCCTTTCAGGTACTTTATCCTCCAAACACCCATCCTTACTCATCACACTACCCAAGTACTTAAATGCACTAACATTCTCCATTTCCTCATCATCCAACCTCACTGGACATTCAGTGACATCCTTTCTCTAGAAGACCTTAACTTTACTCTTCCCTACATTCACATTTAGATTCCTATTTTTGCACACTCTCCCAGCCTTATTTACCAAGCCTTGCAGTTCCCCTTCGTCTTCAATTGACAATAAAGTATCATCTGCAAACAGCAGTATTGGAATTTTCACAATGCTTCCCTGTTTGATTTGCGCTACTCCAGCATTCACTGTCCTACCTTATATCTCTTTTATAACCCCATCCATATGCGGCTTGAACAACCATTGACACATGACACATCCCTGTTTGAATTGAACGTTCAGATAGAAGAATTCATTTAGTTAACCATCCGCACGCACTGCAGCCTTACCATCCACGTTGATATTTTCATGGCATTCAACAACCTCTATTATATTCTTAATATTTTCCACATTCCTTGTCTATCCCCCATGCCATACGAGTATGCATTCTCCAGATCCATGAAGGCTGCATACAACTTCTCTCCCTTCTCTAGAAACTTTTCCACTACAAACCTAAGAACAAATATCTGATCTTCACAACCTCCTTGCTTCCTAAATCCTCCCTGTTCTGCTCAAGCTAATTCATCTGTTATTCCCCTAAGTCTTTCAATAAGTATCCTACAATATACATTTTCTATTACACTAAGAAGACAAATGCCCCTGTGATTACCACACGCTTCTTTTTCCCCTTTTCCTTCGTGCATGGGAGTAATTATACATGACATCCAATCCTCAGGGACTCGACCTTCCTCCCAGGCCAATCTGCACATCTTCCATATCCATTCTACTGCTATCTCTCCCCCATGCTTCATCATTTCGCCGCACACTCCATCAATTCCTGGGGATTTCCCCATTTTGACTTTCTTCATTGCTTCCTCTACTTCCATCCTACTGACCTCCTCCTCCCTTCTCAAATCCCTCCTTCACCCAACCATTCGCCAGCCACTTATACTCGCATTGCCTTCATTCTCTGTGACTGGCAGTGCCTTAAAGTGATCTTTCCATCTGCTCACGTTTTGTCCCTTTTCCAATATCAGTCTATCTTCTTTATCTTTTGCTACCCTACTAACTTCTTTATCACCCTTTCTAACTCTTTTTACCTTCTGCCTGAACATTTTCTTACATTCCCTCCAGTTTACACTCATATTCCTTCCAAATTCCTCATCCACTCTTTTCTTACTCTCTCTTATAAATCTATTCACCTCTCTTCTTCTCTACATATAACTCTCTCTATTTCGTCTCTTAACTTCCTCCATGCTTCTGCTTCCCATCTACTCAGTATATGCCTTTTTCTTTTGCGTCTCAGCTTGTCTCACCTCTTCATTCCAGCATGCTGTTCCTTGCAGCCTCTTTCGTCTTCTCAACATCCCACACACCAGCTCACTTGCTACACAGATTTCTTTTGTGAATATCTTGCACACACCTCACACCTCTTCCATCTGCTCCAAATCATATTTACCCAATCACTCCTCCCTTTCTTACTTATATTCCGCCTTTTTTCCAACCTCTATCAACCTTTCTACCCTCCATGTATGGACTTTTTCCTCCAGCCCTTTTCTCCTTTTCTTCATCCATTGCATTTGTACTTACAATTTCGTCAAAGCAATGTGATGGCCAGAAAGTCCACTCTCCCAACCTCTGTACGTTCTTGCAACCGTTACATACATTCTCATATGCTCATCCTCACACACATTAGCAATAATTTCTTTCCATTTATTCAGTTCACCATCCACCCTTCTCACTACTTGCCACGTATACCTGTGGATTGTTTTGTGCCTAAAGAGGAAACTGGCTTTCACCAACCCCTTTCCCAGACATATGTCTACTAGAGCACTGCCATTCTCATCCACTTCTGCAGGCACACCCCATTCACTAACTACTCCATCCACCTTCACATTTCCTACTTTTCAATACATATCTCCAATCAAAAACACTCCATCATTCCTCTCAAACTTTTCATTGCACGCGTCCACATTTGGCCAGAACTCTTCCCTTATTCTGTTAGCGTGATCTTGCGTTGGCGTGCGCGCGCGCACACACACACACACACACACACACACACACACACACACACACACACACACACACACACACACACACACACACACACACACACACACACACACACACACACACACACACACACACACACACACACACACACACACACACTCACTTGTATTCCTACTTTCGATCTAACCGACACAATCCTTGAACCAAGTGATCTATACTTTCTTATATTCTCCTTGCATCTCTTGCACACAATACATACACCCTCTCTTGCCCTCTCATTCTCACATACTTCGTTCATATAACCCATCCATACGCCCACTCTCTCACACCCTCATGTAACCCTTTAGCTTTAGTCAGTCCACAGATGTCCACTTTTATATCCTCAAGCACCTGGACAATCTCTCTATCTTTCACCTCATCATTCATATCCATTACTTTCCAGTTCCAATCCGTACCATGTCCTTTGCCTGGTCCTTGGTCGTCACCTGTTTGTTTGTCCTGATCTGAAGCATTTTGTTTGCAATTATTAGTAAGATATTTTCCGGAGAGAGGCACTGACCCTTCACCAACCCACTTGTTGACACGTAGGGAACAAGTGTTGACTGGTTATAAGGTTAACACCCAGCTTATTAAATGATTTCTTGGTTAACGGTATATATATATATATATATATATATATATATATATATATATATATATATATATATATATATATATATATATCATCCGGACCTCCTTTCCCACCCAAGGGCAGGGTAAGGAGTAGCAATGTCCAGACAGCCCAAAATTGCCCAATCCAATGGGCCACGCTTCCATTCACTCATCATTCAAGCCCCCGAATCCTGGCTCTATCGGATACGCCAAAAACATTCACCACGTTCTGTAGCTTCACATATCGTATCCGACAGAGTCAATCCAGACGCTGCCACGTTAAAAAGGGGTGCCAAAAATCCCTGATCATGCACATCTCCTCACAAAATTCATCCAACCAGCTCGATCTCCTGTCAGTTCCCTAGCCTCACCGACTTCCAAACCTCTCTTCCTCACACATTCATCCACCGTATCTCTCCACATTCTCCTTGACCTACCTCGCCTCCTCCCTCCTTCGAATTCGCTCAGATATACCTTCTTCACCACTCTATTGTTATCCATTCTCTTCACATGACCATACCATCTCAGTAAGCTCTCTTCAATTCTGGTGTCCACCGACTTCCTCACTCCTCATCTTTCACGGGAGAGCTTGAGGTCCCTTTTCATCAGCCCTCGGGACTACCTTCTGACCATCCCCCTTTGTTGAACTTTTTTGTTGTCTCAGTTAGCATGGAGCGTAGACCATCATACTGTCCTATACAATTATCTCTAACTCTGAACACCAAACTATATGCATTTTACACATGGGGCTTCCTATTATAAAGTAAGAAAAAATGGTATCTCAATACCCAGCCTCAGAGTCCCCTGGGGGACGGGGTGCATAAAATCCCCCACCATCTGCCCGTCTCTCGGTGAAGGCCATGTGAAATGCATGGATCCACTTTCTGGCTCACCTCTTTTCATTTCTGAAACACTCGTGGCCTTTTCTCTATTTTTCTTCCTGTTGAACGTCACCCCTTTTCCTCGAAAAATCACCATCTGTTCCTCACTGAGACTCAGCTGTCTGAGGCGACGGATAGTAAACGTTTCTCTGTATCCTTTTTTCTTTCTATATACTCACTTCAAAGCCAAAGGTTGTTGTGCATATGTACACAACAACATTATTTTGCTCTTCCGTTACTGAACTTGAATTTTCTCAATCCTCTACTCACTGACTTAGGCTATCCTGTCATTCTTTGAGGAAATTTATTTGTGCTGTGTACATATCCCCTGATTTTACTATTAAAAATTCTTTCACGATCTAATTACTGAGAAGGAACACACTCTATCAAATTCTCTGTTCTCTAAATACTCCATTCCATGTGATTGTAATGTTCACCACCATCTTTGATTCTCCTCTCCTTTCTGTGATCCATCTGGAGAACAAGCTCACATCATTTCTATTCTTAATAACCTAGAGCCGTTTGTACAGCACCCTATCTGTAACCCTGACTGCCCTGGAGAGAGTTTCAACATACATGACATTTTCCTTACAACTAATCCTTCTGGTTAGGCTGTTAATCTTTTCTCTCCATTGGTAACCTTATCACCTTAACCTGTCCCATCTCTCCAGTAAGGCCTGTGGACCCTCCCA
The DNA here is from genome assembly GCF_032717465.1 of Coenobita brevimanus. Lineage (NCBI taxonomy): Eukaryota > Metazoa > Arthropoda > Malacostraca > Decapoda > Coenobitidae > Coenobita > Coenobita brevimanus. The sequence continues at coordinate 22,613,852 of NC_137006.1, read as the reverse complement.
AGAAGCGGTGGGTGGGGCACCTTGGAGTTGCTGATTGGGAGGCCCTCAGGCAGTACATCTTTGATTTTTCCTGGAATAATTAGCGCTTCCATGGCCGAAAGCCATCTATGTGTGCCTTGCACATTATGGAGGCTAGTCCCTCTGGCTTGGAAGCATTTTTTTTTTTTTTTTTATGCGAGGAAGAAGGAACCAAAGGCAGCGAGCCCGAAGTTATTGTTCCTTCCAAGAGAAAAACAAAATACAAGAGAGAGCCAAATTCAAGATCCGATCATTTCGAGATGCCTGGACACACTGCGTTTGAAAGACTGGAGATCATAGGAAGCAGGAAATACAGACAGAGGGAGACAGTTCCAGAGTTGACCTGTTGCATAAATGAAGGACTGGGAGTAACGGTTAACTCTTGCATTAGAGAGTTGGACAGAAAAGGGATGAGAGTTTGCTGCTAGACGGGTGCTACGCTCCCGTCGTAGAGGTGGAGAGGTTGAAGGGAGTCAGTACGAGGAGGACAGTTAATGAGCCGAAAAGCCTACTTTCTTTTCTCTTATTCTGTGAATAATGTAAAAAACCCTTGCTTTGATTACACTTGTTCTAACAGTGTCCAAAACAAGGAAAGGACTTACAAACACTATCATAGCCTATCCACCCCGGAATCTCATCTCTTTTATATTTCTGCCTGGAATCGTGGTAAAATAATTTCATTCGTACTAAATGCCCTGAACTCTCCAACTCGGAGTCTTCTGGCCATTTCTGGTACTATTCCTAAAACCTTTCTAACAACTTTTACTTCATCATCCATCCGTCCCCCTTTCCTTTTTGAAGGCACTGTAGCTGTGTCTTCTACTGATAACGCAGAACACTTCGCTCAGACTTTCTCCTCCAATTCCACCTTAGATGATTCTGGTGCTGTTCCTCTATCAATCCCCTCCTCTTATGGATGACATTAAAATTTCTTCGGCTGATATATATTCTGCCATTAGTGGCCTCAATATTAACAAGAAATATGGGCCTGACGAGGTGTCTCCTGTTGTCTTCAAGAACTGTGTTTCTATGCTTACACCCTGGGTAGGTAAGCTCTTTCACCTTTACCTGTCAACTTATACCTTTCCTTCTTACTGGAAGCTTGCTTTCATTCAGCCTGTCCGAAAGTAGGGTGACAATTCCCACATCTCTAACTATCACCCATTTGCTTTAACATCCTATATTTCTGAAGTTCTTTAATTTATTTTTTCCAAAATATTTTAAAACACCTTTCCAATCACAGCCTCCTTTCCGATCATCAGTATGGGTTCCATCAGGAATGCGCCACATATGACCTTCTGGTTTTCCTTTCAGACTCCTGATCATTCTCCTTTTGGGACTCTGGCGAAAACTTTGACATTGCGCTTGACATCTCAAAGGCTTTCAATCAAGTCTCCCATTAATTTTTTATTTCCAAATGCCCTCTTAGGGTTTCTATCCTTCTGTCCATGCATTCATCTCTAGCTTCCTTTCTGGTCGTTCTATAGTTAGTGTTGTAGCTGGCCATCGTTCTTCTCCTACAGCTATCAATTATGGTGTTCTTCAGGGTTCTGTCTTTTCATCAGCTCTCTTCCTTTTATTCATGAATGACCTTCTAAGCAGAATCAATCGGAGTAAATAAAAACATAGGGCAAGTTAGGGTAAAAAGTAACACAGCCCTGCCAATCTTTATGTGTTGCCTAATTTTTCTACTTTTTGGTGTGGTGATAGGCCTGCCTATACTCCATATCATGTGTATGCAGATTTGCCCAACAATGACTTGGTGCCAGGTTATGATCAAACGAAGAATATTTGTATTATTTTCTGCTCATTTAACTTTTTTGGCATTTTTTCCTTAAGTAATGCCATTTCAGGTGTTTTGAATGCACTGCATTCATTCTGCTGGCAGGTGATCAGTGACAGTTGCCCTTAAGAGCCAAACCAAGAGACAGGACCTGTCTGCTTTTGTAACGCCAATATAGATATGAGGTTTTTTACCCCGAGTACAGACACCCTCAAAGGGGAAATAAAAACCTATATTTCTTATTGGATCTGAAAAAGAACAAAGCAAAAAATACAACAAAACAGCAGTGTGAGGTCCAACAAAGCTTCATATTGAAGATAAACTTCATGGATAGCAATACAGTTATTTTTCTGAAGAAGCAGACGTTCATGAATGCTTCAAAAATGTAGTTAAGTTTGGATTTCCTTCTCCTAAAAAGGCAAAACATTAGAAGAATGTGAAGTTTGCATGGATCAGTCCAAACAAGTAAGATACCAGTATATATAAAGGACAAGAAGGCACTTAGAGAGAGCATACCTCTGTTAGTGCGATTGCAGGATCCGGATCCGGATCTGGATCTGCCCCCAAATTTAATTAACTCTTTTTTGGGCCAGGGGCCACTTTTGCACAAAATTTTATTGAAATTCATCGAGAACTTTTGGGGATATTATGTGGACAAACAAACAAGAAACACACAAACACAGGTGAATACTTAACCTGCAACTTCGTTGGCTGTGGTAAAGCCTTGGTTCGTAATGAAATCATGTGTCTATATTCAGAATGTATATTGTACTTTTTTTTTTTTAAATCTAATTATAGGTTATGTATAAATGTGTTGTACACATAAACAAGGAAAATTCATGAGTTTTTGGAACTTGAATTTCCATTACCTTAGTTTTTATTATATATATATATATATATATATATATATATATATATATATATATATATATATATATATATATATATATATATATATATATATATATATATATTACCCCGAGAGCGTTTTTCATTTTCCCCATTCACTGGAGTAAAAAAAAAAAAATCCACATACTCTTTAACCCGCGGCGTCCCGGGGACGTACTTCCACGTCCTCACGTTTTGTCACAGCTAATCTCGGGGACGTACTTCAACGTCCTGCAATTGCAAGGTTCATAATTTCCACAATTTTCAAAATTCGCGCGAGATTTTCGTTTCGCCCGGGTACCCAAGCCTCCCCTACCTGACGCCAGGCGGGCAGCGTCCTAGACCCCGCGTGACCCGCGCTCGCCCTTGTCTCAGTCACTCACCTGCTAGCAGTGACCCAGGTCAGACATGGCACGGAAAGGTCTCTCAGACGAGGAAATCACATCCGTCCTGGAAGCCTTCACTGGAGACAGTGATTCTCCACTTGATGATGATGGGGTGGATCGCGATTACGTCCAGCCAGAGGAAGAAATAAGTAGCAGTGATGAGGAGGTCCCTTCGCCCCGAAAAACGCGGTATGTGACATACCGTAAGGCAAGGGAAGGCCAGCCTGCTCCCCAACCACGTGCAAAGCTATCTCTCCATCCTGAATCTGATAAGGACGAGGATGAGGACGATGAGGATGACGGAGGCCGCGTGGTTGGGAAAAGAGAAAATATCACCACGAGGATCAGAAGGTGGGGCGAGACGACACATAAGGTATGGTGAAAGTACTTTGTCTGGGGAAGTGGCAAGTGGTGTGGTGGGATTGCTGGGAGAAAGGGAAAGTGTTGAGGTGGCAGCGCGGGGTGAAAGTGAGAGTGGTGTGGGGGTAGTGTGGGGTGAAGGGGCAAGTGGTGTGAGGGAGGCAGCACGAGCACGTGGTGTTCGTAGGCCTAGGGGAGAGGAGGTTGTGTCACTCCCCAGCACTTCTTTCGCCCCTGAATATTCCCAAACTTCCTCCCCACAGCCCCAGGATGTGGGGAAAGGAAAGAAAGGGAAGGGAAAGGGTAAAGGAAAAGGGAGAGGGAAGAGAAGTGCGAGTGATGAGAGGCGCCGCTCTCCACCTCCCCAACCTCCCCCACCACCCTCACCTCCCCACCCTGACGAAGGGGACGATGGTGACGTGGTTAGTGTAAGTGGAAAGAATTGTTATCAAAACTACACCCACTGTGTAAATCTGGTCAGTAAATATGTGATAGTAAGGAAATAAAGTGGAAACGGGTGTAATGTTAGTATGAATAAAACGTATAAGTTGAACATTACTGTAAGTTGTCATAATTGATGTCACGAGTACACCCACATTCTGGTCAGTAAGTATGTGATAGGAATTATATACAGTGGAAGATGTTGTAATGTTAGTAGAAGGTATTTTATAAGTTGATTACTAGTGTAAGATGAAACAAATGATATCGCGATAACACTCCCTGTGTAAGTACGCGCAAATATGACGCTCAGTTCCATCGTAAGTTCAGAAATGATGTGATATCAATTATATCAAGTGTTTACATGTGCAATGTTAGTGGAAAATTATTATATAAGTACAAAAATAGGTTGGAAGTTGAAATAGTTGTCATAGTGACTTCACCGTGTGTGTTATTATGCGCTATTATTACGCTATATATTTACGTAAGGCCTGAAATAATCTCAAAACAGTTCTATAAAGTTGAAAAGTGTATAATAGTATTAGAAAAGTATTATGTAAGTAGAAAAAGCACAATACGAGTTGAAACAACAGTCACAGCGAGTTCACTCACTACGTAAATAAGCGCTAACATTACTCTAAATGTTATCAAAAGGCCTGTGAATACGTAAAAACAGTTCAATAAAATGTAAAATGGTATAATGTTATTGTAGAAATATTATGTAAGTAAAAAAAATTATATGTATCATGATTTTAGAATGTTAGCGATTCATCGTGACCAAGTTGGCTGATTTTGCTCGTTTCGCACGATGGTACAGTGCTTATTTCTGCTCTATTTTTGTATAAAATCCAATATACTCTTTTATCACATGTTTTTATGTTTGTAATAAATTCATTTCTACTTACTTTCATTGGTTTCCCAGACTTATAATACCATAGAAAACGTTTGAGGCTCAGACCACCTAGGGAGAACACGGGGCCAGGTGGGACCAAGGCATACCTGGTTAAGCTAAATAGGGACCCCGGGGACCAATTTCTTTGCCACCGACCATTGTTTCTGACCAAAAGCGAAAGTTTAAGCCAAAAAAAAAAAGGTCGAAAAATGGTCGGGATTGGGGGGTAACAGTGGTCGAAAAGTGGTCGGGACGGGGCGGGTTAAAATCTCAGCACTGACTTGTTGTAGAACTTCCAATCTTATGTCATGTTTTAGGTTGTTATGTACCCATTGCCATGTGATATCCAATCTGCCCATTTGCTCTGAAACAGGATCAGTGAAGCAAAGTTAAGGTAAATTGTTTTTATTTACCCCGATTGACTATATATAACTCTGTCCACTCATTTGCTGATGACCCCACCCTTCACCATTCCATCCGCTCTCCGCTGTGTCGATCTCAGCAGTTACTGCAACAAAAAAGGGATGAGGCTATGGTACAATGTCTGCCTTAACTCATAAATCTGATTGCGGCAAAATTATTCTTGTTGTTTTTATAATATCGAACACTCATTTCTTACACCTTTCGACCTATCAAAATCTTCAGCAGGAGTATCCTCTAATTTTTAAAATCAGACTCAATCCTGCATCATCAGAGAATATGCTTGGGGTTTGATTCTCTTGGAACTTATCTTGGAAATATAGTATTACCTCTCCTCCAAAAACTACTTGCAGTAGAGTAATTGTGTGTAGCCATCGTTGTACCATCTTGACCCCTGCACAATTGTTCACTTTATACAGTGGTTTTATTCACCCCTGTTTAAAATACAACCCTCAGGTGTGGGGAGGATCCCCACATACAACTTTCCTCAACAAGGTGGAGTCAAAAGCTTTTCGTCTCATCAACTGTCTCTTTTACCGACTCATTTCAACTTCTCACTCTTCACCGGACAATTGCATTTTTTGCAGTTTTGTATCTCCACTTCAACGGCCACTGTTCCGCTGAACTGTCTACTTGCATCCCTACACAACTAAACGGTCGCGTAGCGCCTGTCTACTAATAAACTCTCATCGATTTTCTGTCCAGCTCTGTGATGCAAAAGTTAACCGTTTACTCCTTTATATAGGCAATAGTTCAGCTCTCGAAGTGTCTTCCTCTCTTTGTATATCTGACTGCCTATGACCTCCAGCCTTTTAACGCAATGTGTTCATTCATCTCGAAATGATCGGATCTTGATTTTGACAGTCTGTCATCTTGTTTGTTTTTTCTTTGTGGGAAACAGTTTTGTGGTCCTTTAGATTTTGGTTCATTCTGCGTTGTAGAAAAAGAATCTATCTATCTATCTATCTATCTATCTATCTATATATATATATATATATATATATATACACTTGAGCCCAGTGTCCACAGTACTGAACAAAACTGGGAATTTTCAAATCTTAAAAAGGTAGGGAACCCCCGGGTAGGGACTTATGAGCTTCGCGACTATGAGCCGATAGGCGGAGGGCGGTACGCTTAGCACCCTCCCAAAGCAATGCCTCGCCCATCAAATCTGGGATCCAATAATATATATATATATAGATAGATAGATAGATAGATATCATCTCATAGTGTCCACTGCAGGACCGGCCTATCCCTACCAAAGTGGGGACGATACAGCCAATGTATCTCTACCAAGTGGCTTAGGCTGTCTAGTAGAGATTGTATATAGGTTGAGAAGTGCTTGCAATTGTTGAGTTAGAGTAGCTTTGGATGTGTGTGTAATCTGTGAACCAAGTGTAATCGGCCAGGGCAAGCCGGCTGGGTGTAAGCATACTTTATTGTATGCAACACTGGTTCAACCACAGCATCCCTTGTGTCTGCCAATGCAGCACGTGGCCAGAAGAACGCTTCCAAAGTTTATTACCCTGGAGCGGCGCGAACCCTCGTTCTTCAGTGTACGAAAACGCACAATTTACCACTGTACCACAGAGGCTCCATATATATATATATATATATATATATATATATATATATATATATATATATATATATATATATATATATATATATATATATATATATATATATATATATATATATATATATATATATATATATATATATATATATATATATATATATATATAATACACACACACACATACAAAATACTTCCCAGCTGAAATATCTCTGACTAACTAATCTTCTTCCCAACACTCAATGTAAATGCTATTAGCATTGTTTCCATACCGATATTGAACGCACAATGACCTATTATAACCCAATAATTATAAAAATGATTTTCCCATATTTTCTTGTGTCAAGATTTCGACAATTTCGCCTCATCACGTCGCTCGCGATCGCCATCATTATTATTTTTTCCTGTTTGTATCTTTCTAACACTCCGTGGACTTACCTTGGCTTAATGCAAAATGAATTAGGTTGATATCTATTGCCATTCTCGTGAAAGAAACGCTGAAACTCATAGACTAACACATAAAGAGCTTGAGTTTTATATATACCTATGTATCTACCTATCTATCTATCTATCTATATAATATCTATATCTATATCTATATTATATATATATATATATATATATATATATATATATATATATATATATATATATATATATATATATATATATATATATATATTGAATAACAGACCAGAGGAAGGAAAAACAAATGAATTAAAAAAATAATCTGTACACCAGATTACTGGTGTCCTCTGTTCATAAAATATCTATAACAGTTAGACTTGAACAGCTGTAGGTTGAAGTTTGGAGGGAAACAACTCTGGGGAAGCGAGTTCCAGAGAGATGTATTTCAGGGAATGAAAGAATTCTGATAGGCATAAATTCAGCAATATGACAGTGATATTCCAGTCAAGAGCACTACCACATGCCCGTGTAGCACGACGGAAGACATGAAGAGGTGGCACAGTGGACGCAACTTCGTCTGAGCATTTGACATAAAAATATCTGTAAAACAATGCAAGGGAGGCAACATTCCTTCTTACTTGTAGGGGAGGTAGTTTATTTGAAATAGGAGGGTTATTAATCGTTCCAATAGCTTTGTTCTGAATTTGGTCTAGTTGTTTTAAAATAACCTCTCCACATCCATTCCACAAGGGTGAGCAGATTCCCGCTGAGAGCGCACATGACTCTTATAAATTATAGCTAACTGCTCGTCAGTGAAGAAGTTACGGACTCTGTACAATAATCCAAGTTTCTTTGAGGCAGTTTTAGCTAGGGATCTGACATGAGATGTCCAGCTGAGGGCAATGTTAAGTGAGATGCTGAGAATTTCAATACTTTTGGAGAAGGGAGTATTAGTAGGATTGAGAATAGTATACGAATCTCCATAAATCAAGATCTATCTACAATCAGTGAATGGGGACAAAACAACCTTGTCTCTTTTAATGCTAGTAAAACTAAATATATACAGTTTACTAATAGACAGATATTGCCAGATTCGTATATTACCTTCAGTGCTACTAATATTCCCATCTCCAAAAGTATTGAAATTCTTGGCGTCTCACTTAACAGTGCCCTCAGCTGGACCTCTCATGTCAGATCACTTGCTAAAACCGCCTCAGAGAAACTTGGATTATTGTACAGAGTCCGTAACTTCTTCGCCGATGAGTAGTTAGCTATAATTTATAAGTCATGTGCGCTCTCAGCTTGAATATTGCTCACCTTTGTGGAATGGTTGTGGAGAGGTTGCATTAAGACAACTAGACAAAATTCAGAACAAAGCTGTTAGAATTATTAACAACCCTGCCATTACATATAAACTACCTCCCCTACAAGTAAGAAGGAATGTTGCCTCCCTTGCATTATTTTACAGATATTTTGGCAAATGCTCAAACGAAGTTGCGTCCATGGTGCCACCTCTCCATGCCTTCCCTCGTGCTACACGGGCATCTGGTAGCGCTCATGACTGGAATGCCACTCAGCCATATTGCAGAACTTCTGCCTATCAGAATTCTTTCATTCCCCGAACTGCATCTCTCTGGAACGCGCTTCCCCAGAGTTGTTTCTCTCCAAATTTCAACCCACAGCTGTTCAAGTTTAATTGTTACAGATATTTTATGAACAGAGGACACCAGTAATCTGGTGTATGGATTATTATTTTTTTTTACTCATTTGTTTTTTCTTCCTCCGTTCTGTTATTTAAAAAAAATAATCTGGCAATATCTATTAGTAAATTGTATATATTTGGTTTTACTAGCATTAAATGAGACAAGGTTGTTTTGTCCCCATTCACTGAGCTTAGATAAGTCTGATTTATTGAGATGGCTGTACTAAATTTAGAGTTAGAGATATTAGACTTTGTAAATGGGTGTCTGAGTTTGAATGAACTATGAAGTGTTGAGTCATTTGCATATGAACAGATGGGATTGTGGGTGACATATCAAAGATCATTAATATGAACCATGAACAGGGTTGGTGCCAGAACTGATCCCTGCGGCACTCTGGCGTTAATTGAATGGAAGTTGGAATATACATCACCTACTTTTACTCTTATTTTTATGTCAATGAAATATGAGGAAATCAATGAAACAAAAGAAGTTAGGCCATAGCAAGGGAGTTTGGACAGCAGGGAACGGTGCCATATTCTGTCGAAAGCTTTAGAAATATCAAGGGCTACTGCATGAGTTTCTATGTCGCCTGATTGATGGATGGTATGAGTCAGGAAATTAAGTATGTCAATGGAGGATCTTTCGTGGCAGAAACCATATTGTCTGTCATTAATTAAGTTGTTGGATTCAAGATGTTTAACTCTGTACTTATTAATTAAAGTGTCAAATACAATACCAAGAGAAGATGTGACAGCTATTGGTCTGTAATCAGAGGGGTCAAAAGAAATTCCTTTCTTTGGAATTGGGTGGATATTGGCTTCTTTCCATGAATTAGGGAATGAAGAAGTACGTATGCATAGTCTGAATAATTTAGGTAGAACAGAGGCAAGTTCTGGGGAACACTTATTCAAAACAATTGGCGGAATTCCATCAGAGCCTGGAGCTTTGTTGGTAGGTAAACTGTCTAGGATGGATTTTGCGTATCTTGTCTGTATATTAAGTGGAACAATTTCGAGAGAGTCAAGTTTTAATACTGGGACATTCTGACTGACATCCTTTATGGTAGAATTTCTCTCAAATGTATTAGGAAAGATATCTGCTTTCCCACGCGGTTCATTTGTAGTGTTGCCATCTGAAGATTTTAGTGGAGGAATGGATGATGACTTGTTAAAGTAATTATTGAAAGAACTGAGAGTTGACCAGAATATTCGATTGTCATTAGGGTTGTTAAGTAGTTTTGTTGCTTGATTTAAAATAAAGATTTATTACAGCTTTTACATGATTTCTAGCAATTTTAAACTCAGAGACTGATTCAGATCTTCTTTATTTTAAACAAGAGTTATATGCTAATTACTTTTGGGCTGTTGCTCTTGCACAGTTGCTATCAAACCATTTTGGAGGGTTTGATCTTTTAGTGAACTGTTGACTTGGTATGAATAAATCCATACCAGCTAGTACTAAGTCGCAAATGTGGGACTGGGTAGAAATGGCATCACTAGAGAAAAAAGACTGCCATGGAATGTCAGCAAGATAATTTCTAGATCCATCCCAGTTTGCCCTATGAAAATGCCATTGGGTCACCCTGACAGGTTCAGAATGGGAAGGTTTGAGGGGGCGGACTAATGAAGCTTTGATGAGATTCTGGTCAGAGGACCCAAGTGGTGACAGTACCTCTGCCCTGTATTGATATGGATTATTTGTCAGGAATACATCCAAGAGATGGGCATTATGACAAGGATTATCTGGTATTCTGGTTGGTTGCTTTATCAGCTGTGTGAGATTAAAAGATTCGGCAAACAGCTCTCTCTCTAGACCAGCATCGTCAGTCCTGGCAAAATGCAATAGCCATTCAACATTATGTACGTTAAAATCACCCAAAATCGAAATTTTGGTACAAAGGGCAAGGTTAAGGTTTCTCAACTGTGTGGGTACGGAATCATATACACTGGGTTCCGAAGAAGCATTGGGGGAGCGATAGACTACACACTTATATCTGGTAATATTTTCAAAATTTGGTATATCCAATGAATAATCAAAACTGGATGAAGGGAAGTTTAAAACAGTGTCAACTGCATATTGAGATTTGATATAACAACAGGTGCCGCCCTCATTACGGAAGTTTATGATAAGATGGTAACTAGAAAAACATATATATATATATATATATATATATATATATATATATATATATATATATATATATATATATATATATATATATGGGAGGAGGAATGAACCAAAGGCTGAGCCCACAAAACGTTCCTTCAAAAAAAAAAAAAAAAGAGCCAAATTCAAGATCCATTCATTTAGAGATGCCTGGACACACTGTGTTTCAAAAATTGGAGATTATAAGAAGTAGGAATTACAGACAGAGGGAGACAGTTCAAGAGTTGACCTGTTGTATAAATGAAGGACTGCGAGTAACAGTTAACTCTTGCATTAGAGAGTTGGACAGAAAAGGGGTGAGAGTTTATTGCTAAATGGGTGAAATGCACCCATCGTAGAGGTGGAAGGATGCAAGCAGACAGTTCAGAGAAGCAGTGACCATTGAAGTAGCGATACATAAGGGGTACAGAGGAAACAGGACGGCAAAGAGACAGTGGTTGAAGGGAGCCAGTAAGAGGAGGAGAGTTGATGAGACGAATAGCCTTTGACTCCACCCTGTTGAGAAGAGCTGTATGTGTGGAGCCTCCCCACACAAGACAGTTGTATTATAAACAGAGGCGAGTAAAACACGCGTACAAAGTCAACATCTGTGCAGGAGTAAAGAAGGCATGGACTCGGCTTAGCACACCGAATCTCTAAGAAGCAGATTTTACAAGAGATGGAATATGATCTTACACAGATAAGTCCCGTGTGAATGAAACCCCAAACATGTTCAAGGATGATGCAGGATTGAGCTGGATATTATTAAACATTAGTGGGTACTCGTGTGGAAGATTTTGATGGGTTAATAGGTGTAAACACTGAATCTTTGATGCATAAAAAACAAGATTATTTTTACCTCAGTCAGAGATACGAGCCAAGTCAGACATTAGGTGTGCCATAGCCTCATCCCTTGTTTGTTGAAATAACTGCTGAGATGGACGTTGCGGAAACTGAATGGAAAGGTGAAGGGTGGAATCATCTGCATACAAGTGTTTAGGATTTGATGTACACCCACCAAAAAAATTATTGTTACCTCTGGGTGCAATGAACTCTTAAATGATTTGTAAAAGTGAAACTGTGTTCATTTGGTAGTGTTAGTAGTTCAGAACCCTTGGTCCTTATGTCATATTGTATCACACCACAAGGGTAACGAATATTTATTTTGTGAATAAAAGGAAGAGAGTTTGTGATAGGACAGAGCCCTGAGGAACACCATTGTTGATAGATCTAGGAGAAGAACAATAGCCGTCTATAACAGCAGCTATTGAACGACCGGAAAGGAAACTATAGATGAAGGCACAGATAGGAGGATAAATACCGTAAGAGGGCAGTTTGGAAATTAAAGATTTATGCCAGACTCGATCGAAAGCCTTTGAGCTGTCATGTGCAATGGCAAAGCTTTCACCAAAGTCCCGAATGAGGATGACTAGGAGTCTGAAAATTGCAGTAGGTGAGAAGATTGCTAGTGGAGAGTCCCTGACAGAACCCATACTGACGATCAGAAAGAAGGTTGTCAAAGGAAAGATGCTTTAAAATTATTTTCTGTTAAGAATAGACTCGAAAACTTTTTTGAGATACAGGATGTTATAGCAATTGGACGGTAGAGGGTTGGGAATGGTCACCCTTCTTTGGGACTGGTTGAATGAGAGCAAACTTCCAGCAAGAAGGAAAGGTACAAGTTGATAGACAAAGGCAATAGAGTTTACCTAGGCAGGGTGTAAGCACAAAAGCCCAGTTCTTGAGGACAACAGGAGGGACTCCATCAGGCCCATATGCCTTGTTAGTACTGAGGCCAGTGATGGTAGAAAATACATCAGCTGAAGAAATTTTAATGTCAGCCATGAGGAAGTCAGAGGGGGGAAGTGAAGGAGGAACAGCACCGGAATCATCTAAGGTGGAACTGGAGGAGAAAGTCTGAGCGAAGAGATCAGAAGGAAAAATAGCTACGGAGCCACCAGAGTAGAAAAGAGGAGGGAAGGATAATGAGGTAAAGTTGTTAGAAAGGTTTTTGACAAGGTGACAGAAGAAGCAGGAAGAATTCGAGTTGAAGAGTTGAGAGCATTTAGTCAGGATGAAATTATTTTTAGCAGAGCGAAGAACAGACTTTGCATGATTCTGGACAGAAACATAAAAAAGATGTGATTCAGGGGTGTGTTAGCTCCGGTACCTTTTATAGGCCCTCTTTTTGTTGCAGTCAGCATTAGAACAAGCGTGATTAAACCAAGGCTTTCTTGCATTAGTCAAAGCATATGAGAATGGAAATTATGCTTCCATGCCCGAGAGAATAATCTCCGTAATGTGCAAGGCACACTCAGATGGCTCCCGGCCATGGAATCAATAATCTTTCCAGAGAAAATCAAAGAAGTACTGCCTGAGGGCCTCCCAATCCACAGCTCCAAAGACGACGTTTCTTTGGAGGGTCCACTGGCTGTACCAGAGTGATAGGACAGGTTAAGGTAATAAGGTTATGATCGGAGAAGCCCATTGGAGAGAAAAGATTAACAATGTAAGCAGAAGGATTAGTTGTAAGGAAGAGGTCAGGTATGTTGGAGATCTCTCCAAGGCGGTCAGGGATGCGGGTACGGTGCTGTACAAGCTGCTTTAAGGTCATTAAGGACAGAAAAAATGTAGGCTTGTTCACCATGTGGATTAGTGAAAGGAGAGGAGAGCCAAAGGAGGTGGTGAACATTGAAATCTCCTAAAATGGAGATTTCAGGGAAAGGAGAAGAGGATAGAATGTATTACATCATAGAATAAGATAGTCGAAGAATTTTTGACAGTCAGTAAATTAGGAGATACGTAAACAGTGCAGATGTATTTAGTCAGAGAATGATAGGAGAGCCGAAGCCAGACTAATACTCAGTTACTGTCTATAGAGGAATATATATATATATATATATATATATATATATATATATATATGGAGAGAGAGAGAGAGAGAGAGAGAGAGAGAGAGAGAGATTATATGTGTGAGTTTACATTACAACCACAAACTAAAAGCTTCGTCAGTGGCATCAAAGTAAAACAATAATTAGTTTACTGTATATGTTCCTCATTAATTGATATAATGCTGTATATTACTTGTGGCTGAAATAAATGTGTGAATCTTGGCACTCTAGCCAAGGGGTTGTCAACCCCTTTACCCTCAATACCCACCTTTGGTACTGGTGCTCACCCGTCTTCCCTCAGTGACAGCGAAATCAATCAAATGGCCAAATGGCTAAGAAATACATAGTCATACATCTGTTTTTAATACCATTCCTGTATTTCAAGTTTTCAGTACATAATATGTATGTGTTACTCAAATTTAGTCAGAATATGAGTAAAGAAATGATGACTTAAAAGACTAGCAAATTTATTTCAAAATCACTCTAAAGAAATAAAAAAAAAATACATATACATTCAAGTTTAGGTAATTTACAGCGTTTCACAAAATCATTAAAGGTAAATCCATAACTAAGATAGCTATCATATGTTTTCTCCTTTTTGATCTTGACATCTTGACCCCACAAAATTGCAAAAACAAAATCATCAGTATTGCCTTACTTATGATTCAACACAAATTATGAAATACTTAAAAAGTACAGATAAATACAGATACAGATTCGATTAACATTAGCTGACTACAACACTGAATAATGTTGCCAGCGATGCAGTGGTCGCCACGGGACCTGTGCGGCCAAAAAGTCAGCAAAAGTCACTCGAGCAGGCAGAGCGTTAGAACGGTTCCGCTTTAACTCCCTTTCAGATCTTTTAAAATGTATAGCTGCTGTGTATATACAACAGTGTGCGTCTTCGAGCAAAGGAAAATACTTGTACACTACTTTGCAACATTTGCAATACTTTTCATAATTTATTACATCAAGTACCAGTACCTCCTTCCTTACTAAACGTTCGCCTCTGTCTCTGATAAAGATTAAACCTTATTACCAGATACTCAAACTCTTGTTAACGTACTTAACTGAACATGGCTACAATCGCGGACTTACCGGGATATTTCGAAATAAACCGATATAACTCTGGATGCCACCATATTTGCAATGAATATGAAGTATTGTTTGCAATATCACAACCTTTTGTGACGGATATCACACGTTTGGCAGAAATGTTAACAAGTTTTTTGGCCTACAATCTTCATGAAAATGCTATATTGCAAATATAGCAAAGGCTGTACACAAGATCCTCAGATTCGGAGTTTGCATACAGTTTTCTGAAAATAATTTCTAGGCATGCTGTAAATCATTTTGGTGAAATTGTATCTCCCCGACGCACGTGCTCCTCAATCTTAACATTTTCTTTATGCAACTTAACTGTACAGTTTTCCTCTTTATATACGATTTCAGGCAGCTTTACAATGTTCCAATTTACTCCTTGTTCCCGCAATGAATTTATAATTGTTGTGCTCCACTGAGTCGAATGCCATTTCGTAATAAATGAAAATTAAGTACAGTGGTTTATTATCTTCCATAGTTTTCTCAATTAGCGGATTCATTGTGTGTACTGTAAATGATCAGTAGTTGAATACACGCTTCGGAATCCAACCTGCTCATAAAGCTGGTTTTCTTCCTGAATTCTTGTTATTCTGTTCGTAAGGACTTTAGTGAAGAGTATGTAAATACCTGGTAATAACCTAATGAGTCGATAATTAGGAAGAGATATTGTTTTGCGGTTCTAGTAAAGCAAATTAACTTATTTTTTATGTGAGGAAGAAGGAACGAAAGAGTGAGCCCGCAAAACAGTTCCTTCCAAGAAAAAAAAAAAAATACAAAGGAGAGCCAAATTCAAGATCCATTCATTTCAAGATGCCTGGACACAGTGCGTTTCAAAGACTGGAGATCATAGGAAGTAGGAACTACAGATAGAGGGAGACAGTTCCATAGTTGACCTGTTGCATAAATGACGGACTGGGAGTAACGGTTAACTCTTGCATAAGAGAGCTGGACAGAAAAGCGATGAGTTTTTTTTTTCTTTTTTTAATGTGTCTGACTGGGCATAGGTTCACAGCCTGCTCTCAATGCCCAGTAGTCCTACATACCATACACCTCTACATGTCACCACTTCGGCGCTAACACCCACCATCCATATTGAATACATGCTAGGGCTGTCTCACACAGGACTGGTGTATTGGTATTAGCGGGGGTATTTTTACGATATGTCGGCAGGTCTTCTGGTTGATTAGTAAAGTCTGTTTTTATGAAATTCAAATCCTTAAACTGTTCCCTGCCCCAGCCGGGATTTGAACCTGGGTCCGGTAGGACTGCATGAGCCTCTCTACCGACTGAGCCACCGCACACGTCGTAGAGGTGGAGGGATGCAAGCAGACAGTTCAGAGGAGCAGTGACTATTGAAGCAGCGATAGAAAAGAGATAAAGAGGCAACAGTGTGGCAAAGAGACTGAGGTTGGAGTGAGCCAGTAAGAGGAGAGTTGATGAGACGAATAGCCTTTGACTCCACCCTGTTGAGAAGAGTTGTATGTGGGGAGCCTCCCCACACATGAGAGTTGGACTCTAAACAGGGGCGAATAAAACTCGTGTATAAAGTCAACAACTGTACAGGGGTAAAGAAGGCTTAGCACACCCAATCTCTTGGAAACAGATTTTACAAGAGATGCAATATGATCTTTCAAAGCTAAGTCCCAAGTGAATGAAAACCCAAGCATGTTCGAGGATGATGCAGGATTGAGCTGGATAATATTAAACATTAGTTGGTACTCCTGTGGAAGATTTTGTCGGGTTTATAAGTTTGAAAACTGAGTCTTTGATGCATTAAAAACAACAAGATTATTTTTACCCCAGTCAGAGATACGAGCCAAGTCAGATATTAGGTGTGCCATAGCCTCATCCCTTGCTTGTTGAATTAACTGCTGAGATGGATGTTGCGGAAACCGAATGGTAAGGTGAAGGGTGGAATCATCAGCATACGAGTGGATAAGGTTAGATGTACAGCTTAGAAGATCATTAATGAATAAAAGGAAGAGAGTTGGTGATAGGACAGAGCCCTGAGGAACACCACTGTTGAGAGATCTAGAAGAAGAACGATGGCCGTCTACAGCAGCAGCTATAGAACGACCAGAAAGGAAGCTATAGATGAAGGCACAGACAGAAGGATAGAAACCGTAAGAAGGCAGTTTGGAAATTAAAGATTTATGCCAGACTCGATCGAAAGCCTTTGAGATGTCAAGTGCAATGGCAAAGCTTTTGCCAGAGTCCCGAAAGGAAGATGAACAGGAATCTAAGAGGTAGGTGAGAAGATTGCCAGTTGAGCATCCCTGACGGAACCCATATTGATGATCAGAAGGAAGGTTGTGATGGGAAAGATGCTTTAAAGTTTTTTCTGTTAAGAGTAGACTAGAAAACTTTTGAGACACAGGATGTTAACCCGCCACGTGCCGGCAATTTTTAGCCCTATGGGTCACCCAAATGCCAGCCATTTTTCGACCTTTTTTGGGGGGGGGGCTAGAATGATAGATTTTGATGTGGAAACAACGAATTTTGCAGTTAGAATGCTGACCAAGGCTCGGAAATGGGTTTTATTCAGTCTGGTATACTCAGATACAGGTATAGTCACTCTCCAACGCTCACTACATACGCGAGAGAAAGCCGTTTTCTATGTAAGGTATACTCAGGTATTTATGCTGGGAAGGTATAGCAATGTTCTGTACACTTTTCTGATAACTTATTACTTCAGCATCTATCACAATTTGTGTGTCTTTCTCACTGTGATTGCATTATCTTACACTTACCTGAAAATAGGTACAACCTGACTTCATTACATACAGTCCTGTCACTTACAAGAAAGTATTTACAACTTGACTTCACTATATAGTCCTTACACTTACAAGAAAATATTTCCAACTTACACTTGCATGAAAATATTTACAAAACGCATTCACTTTATACACCACTGGGCGAGGCACACAGGCAGAGTGAGGCAGAGCGAGCATGAAGGGGGGAGCGAGTGAGTGTATGGCCATGACAGCCTGTGGGATGATAAAGGAGCAGTTACCTTACATGCCTGCCAATTTTTACCTGCGAATCTTGAAGAATGCGGTCACAGTGAAGTTTTTTATTTCAGACCGTTTTTAAACGGCATTGGCACTGGCCACGCAGTTATGTCAGACCGTTTTAACCCCTACACCGCGGGCATGTTTACCGATGTTTTGCGTGTGCCGCGGGGTTATTCGGGCTCCAACAGACTCTCAAAAAATATTTGCCAAAAATCAGTTATTAGTCCTAGAATATTAAAATTATATACGCTTATGGCACATACCTTCAGCTTTCTCCTGGAATGTTTGTTGAGCCTTCGTCGGTTACCGTAGGACTTGTGGAGACCTCTGAAGTTGGGTAACGAAGTCTCCACTTTACACTTCCCGACAACCTGTAATATGATTACCACAGCCAGATATTAACACTATAAACACTACTCTATGATTTTCAAGTAGTTTGGGAACCATACTCCAAAAAAAAAACACTGTGAAAGCAATGAAAATTATGAGCGTGTCTGACCGCCGCACTTGCGCTAGTTCGCTCTTGGTACTCTGTCATTTATTATTCATAAAACCCCTCACACTTTATATTTCTATTACTCTATAACACTTATATATATCTACAGTCTTTATCCATAAGTTTCCTTCAGTAGTATTAGTTTATTGTCACTGTAGGGATTCAATTTCTTTCAGTAAAATACGTAGCATTCACTTTCTCGTCCTGTATACTAGCATTGAGAGTGAATGTCACTTTCATCTTCACTCTCATAACTCATAGTATTCAGACATGCTAGAGTTAAACTTTCACTTTCATTACTCCTAGGGTATATACTCGTATTCTTATAATACTACTCATTTACATTTCTATTTACGTTCTCTATTTCATTTACGTTATTTACATTTCTATTATATTTACACTGTGTTGTGCACTGTCACTTGAAGTAACTTATAAAACTATTTTCCATTGTTCACGTATATTTACATTCTTTACTTTCACTTGCTGTTTACACATTATTTACAATTCCACTTGCACTGTTTTACTCAATAGAAAGATCGTAGTCACTCTTTTATCAATTGTCAGCCCTTTACCTCTTTCCACACGAGGTTTAGTAGGGGGTAAAGGTCACAGGGCCCTTTGCATGAGGGTGAAAAAGGCCTTGAAGTCAGCAAGAGGAACAGATGTACCTCCTCTTCGGAAGATGAGAGAGAACTGGTAAGGGAGGGCCAGGGTAGAGGCCTACTTAGGGGATATTCAGTACTACCAACGTAGCTCATGAAACAGCTATGTATTTCACTGAAATGATTGGCAGGAAATCTAGACAATACATTATAAATTAGGTAGTTCCAGGTGAATGTAAATATCACTTAGGCTTCTCCCTTCCCTCCTTATATGTATATTTATTACGAAAATAGATTATACGGGATATTTCAAGGGGAAAAAAACAGCGAAAATTAGCGAACGAGTGCACGTGAGGTGTTGTCAGGTGATAATTAGCCAATTCCAGGTGTATGGCACTCTCACTTACCTTATTTCTTTCTTGTATATATTATTTGGTATAAGAATAGGGCATAGGGGAGCGCAGTGATAGTTCGGCCAGGAGGATGGTTCGGCCACTGGCCTTCCTGAATAATGTAGGGGACCTAGATCATTGAGATTTCACATGAAGTTGCGTGATCTTGCCGACAGATTGCACATGTGTTTTTGTTTTGGTTGGCCGGGAAACAGCAACGTCAGGTTAGATTTTATGATTTTTCATGACCCCTATGTACTTTTTCGGTGATCCAACGTAAGCAGTAGCTCCATTAATACTTCAGGGTTGTTATCCATATATAGTGCAAATATCATTTATTGTCTATAGGCGACGTGAGAGTAGATAACACTCGAACAGCTTATGAACTCTGGGTTTCGGGGCGCCATGTGTACATCTTTATACATGGGGGATGATTCGGCCACTTGAAGTGAGGGATGGTTCGGCAGGGTTGCCAGGTGGCCGAACCATCCCTCATAATTATCTAATGATTTATTTTCTTTATTTAACGATTTTTTTCTGTCTATCTATCTATCTATATACCTAGGCTGCTTCCCCCAAGGAAAGGGAGGTAGCCGAGACAGGACGACACACTCCCCATTTACTCATTCATTCAAACACATTCATTCGCATCTAGCCCCAAAGGGGAGAACGGACTGATCCTCACCGCACCACACCGCACAAGGGTCAACTGCGCAATGCAATCAGTGATATCTGCAGCAGGGCCCGATAGCAGAGCTGGTTTACCCTTGCCACATCATAACAGACTCATCCCCTTACCTTTTTTCTATAAAATTACATATTCTCTCTCTCTCTCTCTCTCTCTCTCTCTACTTTCCCTCAGAAATTGATGAAGCTTCTGTTTCAAGAAACGCTATAATTGGAGTATTACCTGAACAGTTTCACAAAGCACTAAGCGAAGGCTAAGGTATTACAACTTTGGATTTTTGTTTCACTGGATTTAAAATGCGTTAAGAGTAAACAGCATGTAAGAGAAGTAGCTTTCATTTGACTCGGATATTTTCTTTCACAAAATTAGTTTTATTTTATCTGAGATAGGCAAGAGTAGAGCCATTTAATTTCATTATAAGGAGATTGTTTGTTCCTTGTTTCATTAAAAGGAGATTGTTTTGGTAAAAATAAATCCAATAAATCATGTCAGCACAGATGAAAATTTGATTCTTAATTTTCCTACTGTATTTAATTCTTTAATTGAGCCCCAGAGGCAAGTGGTCAAATCATCCCACATGGTGGCCGAACCATCCCACGCCAGTGGCCGAATCATCCACACCAAGAGGGATGGTTCGGCCATTTTGGAGACCTTAAGAATTTGGATTACTGCCAAGAAATGACGTAAGTTTAAGAACTGACAATAGCACACAAAAGAGCCAAAAGATGTGGCTTCCTCTTAGAATAAGCAGATTTTAAGAATTTCTTAAACTTTATTTATTATGATTTTTTTTCGAAAAAGTGGCCGAATCATCACCGCCCTCCCCTAGGGCTTATTTCAATGGATGAAATCAGTGAAAAATTCCAGGGAAGATTTACTTAGCGTAGCACGGCCGGGCAGGCGAGAGGATAGGGTAATGGAGGGGGGGTAGGAGGGGAGTCAAGAACGGGGAGAAATGGCTAAATTGTCAACAATGGATTGGAGTACAGATGAGATTAGGAGTGGTCACTAGTGTTGGACATTGGCAGTACTGATAGATGATACAAGCCCCCACTTGGAAGCCCGGGTGAATTCAAAATAACGCAGAATCACAAAAGCAACGCCCCGCAGTATGATCCCTTGCTCCCAAGCGTCACGAAAGTGACGCCCCGTGGTTAAGGGGTTAAAATGGCACTGGCATGCGGCAGGTTAAAGCAGTTGGATGATAATTACTGGGTTGGGAATGGCCACCCTTCTTTGGGACTGGCTGAATGAGAGCAAACTTCCAGCAAGAAGGAAAAGTACAAGTTGAAAGACAAAGACGACAAAGTTTATCTAGGCAGGGTGTAAGCACAAAAGCCCAGTTCTTGAGAACAACGGGAGGGACTTCATCAGGCCCATATGCCATGTTAGTATTGATGCCAGTGATGGCAGAAAATACATCAGTTGAAGAAATTTTAATGTCAGCCATGAGGAAGTCAGAGGAGGGAAGTGATGGAGAAACAGCACAGGAATCGCATGATACCATTTTTTCGTTTTTTTTTTCTGTTCTTTTTTTCACTGAGGAAAGAAGTGGGCAAACCTGCTTTGTATTTCTATTCCTGCATCCGATAATATATCTGATTACACACACACACATATATACAGAGAGAGAGAGAAAGAGAGAGAGAGTGAGAGGGAGAGATGGACTGACTGATATATATATATATATTTATATATATATTCTTTCACAAAAGAACAGGGTGAAAGTGAACCTGAAAGAGCCCAAATGGAGAAACTAAGAATGAAATCGATTTCATTATACGATACTAGAACAACATGATCACAAATGTCACAGTTATCAACAAAGTTAATATAGGAAGAGACCATAGAATGGTGGGTTCCACAGTCAGATGCAGTTTCAAACGTAAAAGAAAGATGATTAATGATAAAATGATATACCCAAGAAAAGTTAACAAAAACACAGCAGCCTTCAGTTTGAAATAAGGAACATATTTCAGGCTGTAAATAATGCTGAATGTGATATTCATCACCTGAATAACAGACTTACGAAAGTGCTAAGAGAATCAGCGAACGTAGTAGGAAAACCTAATACAACCAAAGCAACGAAGTATTCAGAAGACGCTCGAGCTTATGAAAAAAAAATAAATAAAATAAATAAAGGAAATGAAAGTACAAAGAAAGATGAAATAGAACGAGCAAAAATAAATAAGTTTATCAACAAAAGACAAAGAAAAGAAAAAAGAAAAAGAAACATGGATCAGACCAAAGAAACCATCAAAAAAGGAAAGTCTGAAATAGGTCCGAAGTAAAATGGCACTTGGAAAGCAACAAATTACATCACTGAAAGACAAAAACGGTGAAGTCATTAAATGCAGAGATAAGATGGTGAAAAAAGCTGAAGAATTTTACAAAGAACTGTATGCATCAAAGAGAGTAGTACCAATAGCTAACTTTTCAGTTGACACAAGTGAAATACCTGAGGTAACACCAGACGAAGTAAATATTTCTCAAAAAAATATGAAAAGAGGAAAGGTTCCGGGAGAAGATGGAATAGTAGCAGATTTACTGTTGGATGCAGGAATAGAATTACAAAATAGGCTTGCTCACTTATTTACTCAATGTATAAAAAAGAAGAGAATTCCTAAAGCATGGTTTAATGCGACAGTTATTTTACTCTACAAAAAAGGTGACTCAAAAGATCTTAGTAACTATCGACCCATTAGCTTATTATCAGTCATTTACAAACACTTCACTAAAATCCTTACGGACAGAATAACTACTAATTTGGAGGAAAACCAACCTCTTGAACAGGCAGGATTCCGAAGCGGGTATTCGACTAAACATCATCTACGCGCAATGAATCAGCTAATTGAGAAAAATACAGATTATAATAAACCACTGTACTTAGGGTTTATTGATTGCGAAAAGGCTTTCGACTCAGTGGAGTACACAGCAATTACAAGTTCATTCCAAGAACAAGGTGTGAATGAGAACATTGTAAAACTGCTTTAAAACATATATAAACAGGGAACTGCTACAGTAAATTACGTAAGGACTCAGAAAAAAAATAGGATTGGGAAGGGCGTGCGTCAGGGAGTTACAATTTCACCAAAATATATTATAGCATGCCTAGAAAGTATTTTCAGAAAGCTAGACTGGGAAAGCAAAGGAGTGAACATAGATGAAGAAAAAATTTGCAGATGACACTGTCCTAATCCCAGAAACAGCAGAGACATTGCTAGAAATGTTAAATAATCAGAACAAAGAAAGTCTCAAAGAAGGGCTAAAGATGAACTAGAGTAAAACTAAATTAATATTTAATCCACAAACACCAAAGAACGTCATCAGAATAAGAGGAGAACTTCTTCAAGAAGTCGAGGAGTACAATTACTTGGGACAAATATTAAAATTAACGAAAGATAATGATAACGATATAAAAAGACGCATTACAATTGGATGGAAGGCTTTTGGTAAACGTAGAGACATTATGAAAAGTAGCACGCCAGTTTGTAAGAAACGATAACAAATGTATAATTCCAGTTATGACGTATGGATTTGTAATGGTTGATGATGATGATGTAATATATAAATATATATATATATATATATATATATATATATATATATATATATATATATATATATATATATATATATATATATAAAGGATACAGAATAGTGTGATTTGTGAAAGATGCAGAGCGAGGAAGTCTGGATACCAGAATCGAAGAGAGTGTACTGAGATGGTATGGTATTGTGGGGAGAATGGATGACAATAGAGTGGTGATAAAGGTACATCTAAGCGAATTTGAAGGAAGGAGGAGGCGGGGTAGGCCAAGAAGAAGTTGGAGGGATATGATGGACGAGTGTATGAGAAAGAGAAGTATGGAAGTTGGTAAGGTGAAGTGACTGACAAGAGATCGAGCAGACTTGATGAGTTTTGTGCGGTGAAGTGTATGACCATGGGTTTGGCATCCCTTTTTAAAGTGACAGGGTTCAGACTGGCTCTATCAGATAGGAATATGTGGAGATACAGAATGTTTTTTTTTTTTTTTCCGGCATATTAGATGGAGCCAGGATATCGAGGGCTCGAGTCATGAGTGAATGGTAGCGTGGCCCATTGAACTGGGCAAACTTTGGCTATCAGGACGTTGTTATCTCTCACCCTGCTCTATTGTGAGAAAGGAGGTCCCGATGATGATGATGTTGATGGTGATGAGGATGATGATGATCCCTATACAGTATATATATTTACACTTATACAGTATGTATCACTCTATTCATATTTATATATATTAATACATATATTCATATTTATATGTATCACTATATATATATATATATATATATATATATATATATATATATATATATATATATATATATATATACCTCAATAGATTTCACTCTGTTTTTATCCATATCACTATGTATCTGTCTATCTATCTATCTATCTATATGTGCCAGTATACATTTATAGTTATATATCAATATGTATGACCTTTTCACTATTCATACCACTCTCTCTCTCTGTATATATATATATATATATATATATATATATATATATATATATATATATATATATATATTACTTTTAAAATTAATATTTATATTTCCTTTTGTTATATTACGTAACCTAAAAAAAATAATCTAAAAACCCTAAAACTAATAAACCTAACCCACAAATCGCTAACTTATACTAAAGCCTAAAGATATAAATAGTAAAATCTACGCTAATGGGAATAATACCTCGACCAAGATAACACCATCGACTGCAGATATGTAATGCCTTTCTACATTACATGCCTACACTCAACACCTGGTCACTGTCAGTCGGGGCACAAACTAATATAAGGGACATCAGTATATGAAAGTGGAGCAGAGGAGTCAGAAACTATTCCATGCACATCAGCTGTCGACTCTAATTAGGTTAACTTACACAAGATGATGTAATGCTTTTACATATGAACTAAAGGTGAAATGCCTCATCCAACAAAACACCATCGACTGAAAATGCCCAGTATCTTTCTATATTGCACACTTGCACTCATCACCTGTTGACTCTCAGGCGAGGCATGATTTAACATCGGGGACATCATTTTGAGAAACAGATTAGTCAGTAGCAGGAACTATTTCAAATACGTCAGCTATCAACCCTAATTAAATAACACAATTTATACATATTTACAGTCGATAGAAACTATGACCACAGTAAAAGAAAGTCATATCACTCTGATCAGTGAGGTTTCTCTCAAGAAATCATCAATTTATTAGTCATAATAATATCCCCATCCCCTAGGATTCAAATGGCCAGAGGGACGTCTGCTGACTCAGAGTAATTTATAAGTGAAGCGCGTTCGCAGAGAAATCGCCGACAGCACAGGATGATAGGATCTATAGATGACACTGCACAACTGATGTCACAGTGCGGTGGAAATCGTCTTTCAATATATGGTTTCAGATGAATTAAGAACATGCAATTTAGTCTCAAGCACTCCAACTCCCTTTCTTCCAGGCGACTGGGACGGTTGGCAGTATCGCAGTCGCCCAGGAACGGCTTACACGTTGCAATATTAAGTCTGATCCACTGACTCGCCACAGAAGATTTATTGACTTCCTTCCGAGGGAGTGATTCGACCGTAGATCACGAGATGGTTATGTCATGCGTGACTGCTTATTTTACTATTCAGGTGGATCAGGTGGAGACAGGCGGGCGGAGTTGATCAGCTAAAGTGATCGCTCACTGGCTGCCTCGTTGGCTAAGTTTATATGGAGTTTTGAAGATGGTAGGATTTGAAAATCTTCGACGTGCGTGTTTATTGTAGGTTGTTTTGTGATAATGTAGATTACCTCTAGAAAATAGAGACGGCGGGGGTCTTGTTTTCTGTCGATTTTCTTGGTGTTCTCATCCAGGTCTTGTGTCAGGCGGGAGTTGTGAAGGGTGCGAGGT
This sequence comes from Coenobita brevimanus, assembly GCF_032717465.1. Taxonomy (NCBI): domain Eukaryota; kingdom Metazoa; phylum Arthropoda; class Malacostraca; order Decapoda; family Coenobitidae; genus Coenobita; species Coenobita brevimanus. Next base: position 22,587,710 of record NC_137006.1, on the reverse strand, counting down.
GGTTCTTGATAGCTCAATTCTCTAACAGGTGAGGTGCTTCAATAGTCTGGTTCGTGTTGTTCCAATTAATAAATGAATGAATTATATATATATAATATATGGAGTAGACTATAGTACCAGTAGAGCAGGGCAGTCCTCCCAAGGTGGATGGAAAGCTGATGACAGGGAGAGCTGCAGTTCCCGATTCATCAGCCCTCGGGACAAGTTCCTGATCATCTCCCTTTGCTGAACTTTTCCAGTGTTTCAATAACACAGAAAGTAGGCCATCATGCTCTCCGGTATAAGTTTCTCTAACTGTCAACATCAATCTACATTCACAGTATACACTACACGTCCTTTTCAATTTAAAAAAAATGGCACAGAATAACCAGGCCTCAGAGTCCCGGGGGGGGGGGTCCATAAATGCCCCCATCCAATCCTTTCCTGGTGACGACTCAGTGAGATGCCTGGATCCACTGCCTGACTCACTTCTTCATTTCTGCAGCATTCGCGGCCTTTCCTCTAACTTTCTCTCTGTCAAATACCACCTCTTCTCCTCTAAACCTCACCTTCTCTTCCTTACAGAGACTCAGCTGTCTGAGGCAACTGACAGCAAACCCTTTTCTGCTTCCTCCTACTTTTTCTATACTTATTTCAAACCCAAAGGTGGCTGTTGTCTATTTGTATGCAACGACTTATATTGCTCTTGTGTTCCTGAACTTGATTCTTCTGAATTCTCTACTGTCTGGCTTCGGCTTTCTTGTCATTCTCTGACTAAATATATATGTGCTGTTATCTTTTCTTGTAATTGTGCTATGAAAAATTCTTCGACTATCTTACTTCTGTGATGGAACACATTCTTTCCATTTCTCCTTTCTCTAAAATCTCCATTCTAGTTTATTTCAATGTTCACCACCACCTTTGGCTTTCCTCTCCTCTCACTGATCCACCTGGTGAACACGCCTACGTCTTTTCTATCCTTAACCCGCGGCGTCCCGTCGACGTACTTCCACGTCCTCACGTTATGTCACAGCTAATCCCGTCGACGTACTTCATAGTCCTGCAATTGCAAGGTTCATAATTTCCACAATTTTCAAAATTCGGGCGAGATTTTCGATTCGCCCACGTACCCAAGCCTCCCCTACCTGCCGCCAGGCAGGCAGCGTCCTAGACCCCGCGTGACCCGTGCTCGCCCTTGTCTCGGTCACTCACCTGCTAGCAGTGACCCAGGTCAGACATGGCACGGAAAGGTCTCTCAGACGAGGAAATTGCGTCCGCCCTGGAAGCCTTCACTGGTGATAGTGATTCTCCACTCGACGATGATGTGGTAGATCGCGATTACGTCCAGCCAGAGGAAGAAATAAGTAGCAGTGATGAGGAGGTCCCTTCGCCCCGAAAAACGCGGTATGTGACATACCGTAAGGCAAGGGAAGGCCAGCCTGCTCCCCAACCATGTGCACGGCTATCTCTCCATCCCGAATCTGATGAGGACGAGGATGAGGACGATGAGGATGACGGCGGCTTAGGACGTGATATCGCCGCGTGGTTGGGAAAAGAAAAAATATCACCACGAGGATCAGAAGGTGGGGCGAGAAGACATATAAGGTATGGTCAATGTCTTTTGTCTGGGGAAGTGGAAAGTGGTGTGGTGGGATTGCTGGGTGAAAGGGAAAGTGTTGTGGCGGCAGCGGGGGGTGAAAGTGAGAGTGGTGTGGGGGTAGTGCGGGGTGAAGGGGCAAGTGGTGTGAGGGAGGCAGCACGAGTACGTGGTGTTCGTAGGCCTAGGGGAGAGGAGGTGGAGCCACTTCCCAGCACTTCTTTCGCCCCAGAATATTCCCAAACTTCCTCCCCACAGCCCCAGGATGTGGGGAAAGGAAAGAAAGGGAAGGGAAAGGGTAAAGGAAAAGGGAGAGGGAAGAGAAGTGCAAGTGATGAGAGGCGCCGCTCTCCACCTCCCCAACCTCCCCCACCACCCTCACCTCCCCACCCTGACGAAGGGGACGATGGGGACGTGGCTGGAGACGGTGGTGTCACATGGAACTGGGAAGATGGGAGTAATTTTACTCCCATCATTCACCCTTTCACTGAGGAGTGGCGGTCTGGTTGCACGGCTCCAGGTGTGAATGCAGGTTCGTTTAGGGTGGATTTTTTCCACTTGTTCTTTGATGAGGCGTTTGTGGGGCGCATAGTTGAACAGACTAATATCTTTTCACAATCACAGCGCTGAGAAAGTGAAAGTTTGGGAACCACGAGCAGGCATTCCCAACAGTATGACTATCCCGTTACAATTTCAGAGATGTTCCTATTTTTGGCCCTGGTTCTCTTGATGGGTGTGGTAAGGAAAAACCAAATTTCTGCCTACTGGACAACTGACCCAATCATCCTCACACCTTTCTTTGGAAAGGTGATGAGTCGCAACCGATTTCAGTATATTCTCGGCCGCCTCCACTTTTTTGATGCAGAAGATCCAGCCAATGCAAATAACACAGATAAAATGAGGAGAATTAGGCTGGTATTTGATCATTTACAGGAAATGTTCCGCTCCTCATTTTATCCCTACAGAGACCTCGTCATAGACGAGAGTCTTGTGTTGTGGAGAGGCAATATTTCCTTTAGGCAGTACATACCCAGCAAGAGACACCGTTTCGGGTTCAAGATCTTTGTTATGTGTGACTGTAAGACTGGTTATGTACAAGACATAGTCTTGTACACGGGCGCACAGACAGATATAACAGAAGATTGGAGTATAGGAGTCTCTGGGGTCGTGGTGAAGACAATGATAGAGGAGTACCTTCATCGTGGTCATGTGTTGTACCTGGACAACTGGTACACTAGCCCTCTTCTCGCTAGGTTCCTCCACCAACACGACACCGGAGTCTGTGGTACAGTCAAGAGAAACCGTCACCATATGGTCAAGATAGGGAGGAAACTTGACAAGAACGAGGTGGTTTTCTTCCAGGCCAATAACATCCTTGCCACCCTGTGGAACCACAACAGGGAAGTTTGCCTCCTATCAACTGTTCACAGCCCCCTGATGCACCGCACAGACTCCGTGGATCACCGTAGCGAGAGGAGGCGCAACGTATGGAAACCCGAGTCTGTACTGGACTATAATCTGAACATGAGGCAAGTTGATCAGTCAGACTCGATGATTTCAAGTGTTGACTGTGCCAGGACCACGATGAAGTGGTACAAGAAACTCTTTTTCCAATTGCTCGACATCACGGTTCTGAACGCCCACTACCTGCACGCAATGACCACCGGTGTATCCGAGATCTTTGAGGGGTTTGTGAGGGAGCTGGCACGTGAAATAATCGCCAAGCATGCCCAGGACAGACCCACACACCGCACCCGCACCCCCATGGCTGCTCAGACTCCCCTACGTCTTGCAGGACGCCACTATCCCAGCGCATTCCCTTCCGACCCAAACCGTCGTAAACCCCAGCGTCGCTGCCATGTATGTAAGCACTCGACAGTCAGACCATCCACTCAGAGAAAAGACACAAGATACAAGTGTGTCGAGTGCAATGTTGTGTTGTGCCTTCAGCCTTGTTTCAAGGAGTATCATAATTTCCTACACTACTGAAACTGTGTGGGAAGGTGAAATGACGCTCATTATAATGGTAAGGCCAGTCAGTAGGTGCTAAGTCAAATATAAAGTTGAAACGGGTGTTATTTTTTCAGAAAAGTAATGTATAAGTTGAGAATTAGTGTAAGTTGAAAAATTGATATCAAAACTACACCCACTGTGTAAATCTGCGAAAATATGACGCTCAGTATAACACTCTGGTCAGTAAATATGTGATAGCAAGGAAATAAAGTGGAAACGGGTGTAATGTTAGCATGAATAAAACGTATAAGTTGAACAATAGTGTAAGTTGTAATAATTGATGTCACGAGTACACCCACATTCTGGTCAGTAAGTATGTGATAGGAATTATATAAAGTGGAATTTGTTGTAATGTTAGTAATAAGATATTTTATAAGTTGAATACTAGTGTAAGATGAAACAAATGATATCACGATAACACTCCCTGTGTAAGTACGTGCTAATATGACGCTCAGTTCCATCGTAAGTTCTGAAATTATGTGATATCAATTATATCAAGTGTAAACATGTGCAATGTTAGTGGAGAATTATTATATAAGTACAAAAATAGGTTGTAAGTTGAAATAGTTGTCATAGCGACTTCACCGTGTGTGTTATTATGCGCTATTATTACGCTATATATTTACGTAAGGCCTGAAATAATCTCAAAACAGTTCTATAAAGTTGAAAAGTGTATAATAATATTAGAAAAGTATTATGTAAGTAGAAAAAACACAATACGAGTTGAAACAACAGTCACAGCGAGTTCACTCACTACGTAAATAAGCGCTAACATTACGCTAAATGTTATCAAAAGGCCTGTGAATACGTAAAAACAGTTCAATAAAATGTAAAATGGTATAATGTTATTGTAGAAGTATTATGTAAGTAAAAAAATGATATGAATCATGATTTTAGAATGTTAGCGATTCATCGTGACCAAGTTGCCCGATTTTGCTCATTTCGCACGATGGTACAATGCTTATTTCTGCTCTATTTTTGTATAAAATCCAATATACTCTTTTATCACATGTTTTTATGTTTGTAATAAATACATATCTACTTACTTTCATTGGTTTCCCAGACTTATAATACCATAGAAAATGTTAGAGGCTCAGACTGCCTACGGAGAACATGGGGCCAGGTGGGACCAAGGCATACCTGGTTAGGGTAATTATGGACCCCAGGGAACAATTTCTTTGCCACTGACCATTGTTTCTGACCAAAAGCGAAAGTTTTAGCCAAAAAAAAAAAAGGGTCGAAAAATGGTCGGGATTGGGGGGTACCAGTGGTCAAAAAGTGGTCGGGACGGGGCAGGTTAATGACCTAGAGCAGCTTGTACAGCACCCTAACCATATTCCTGACCGCCTTGAAGAGAGCTCAAACATACTTGACCTCTTCCTCACAACTAATCTTTCTGCTTACACCGTTGGGCTCCTCTGATCACAACCCTATTACCTTGACCTGTCCTATCGCTCCGGTACGGCCTGTGGAGCACCCCAGAAAACGTCGACTGTAGCACTTTGGAGCTGTGGATTTGGGGGGCCCTCAGGCAATTATTCTCTTGGGCATGGAAGCATACATTCCTTTCTCATGTTCTTTGACTAATGGAAGAAAGCCTTGGTTTAATCACGCTTGTTCTAATGCTGTCCGCAACAAGGAGAGGGCTTATAAAAGGTACCGGAGCCAACCCACCCTTAAATCACATCTTTATTACGTTTCTGCCCGGAATCATGCTAAGGCTGTTCTTCGCTCTGCTAAAAATAATTTCATCCGGACTAAATGTTCTCAACTCTCCAACTCGAATTCTTCCCGCTCCTTTGGGCACCTTGCCAAAAAACCTTTCTAACAACTTTACCTCATCATCCTTCCCTCCCCTTATCTACTCTGATGGCTTTGTAGCTTTTTCTTCTACAGATAAAGCAGATCTCTTTGCTCAGACGTTCTCCTCCAATTCCACCCTAGATGATTGCGGTGCTGTTCCTCCATCACTTCCCCCCTCTGACTTCTTCATAGCTGACATTAAAATTTCTTCAGCTGATGAATTTTCTGCCATCACTGGCCTTAATACTAAAAAGGCATATGGGCCTGAGGGAGTCCCTCCTGTTGTCCTCAAGAATTGTGCTTCTGTGCTTACACCCTGCCTAGGTAAACTCTTCTGCCTTTGTCTTTCAAGTTGTATCATTCCCTCTTGCTGGAAGTTTGCTCTCATTCAGCCAGTCCCAAAGAAGGGCGACAATTCCCTACTCTCTAAATATCGTCCAATTGCTTTAACATCCTGTGTCTCAAAAGCTTTTGAGTCAATTCTTAACTGAAAAATTTAAAAACATCTTTCCTATCACAACCTTCTTTCTGATCGTCAGTATGGGTTCTGTCAGGGACACTCCACTGGCGGTCGTCTCACCTACCTTTCAGACAACTGGTCATCCTCCTTTCGGGACTTTGGCGAAAGCATTGCCATTGCTCTTGACATCTCAAAGGCTTTCGGTCGAGTCTGGCATAAATCCTCAATTTCCAAACTGCCCTCTTACGGTTTCTATCCTTCTATTTGTGCCTTCATCTATAGCTTCCTTTCTGGTCGTTCTATAGCTGCTGTTGTAGACAGCCATCGTTCTTCTCCTAGACCTATCAATAGTGGTGTTCCTCAGGGCTCTGTTCTATTACCAACTCTTCCTTTTATTCATCAATGACCTTCTAAGCTGTTCATATAACCCTATCCACTCGTACGCTGATGATTCTGCCCTTCACCTTACCATTCGGTTCTCGCAACGTCCATCTCAGCAGTTACTTCAAAAAACAAGGGATGAGGCTATGGAACACTTAATGTCTGACTTGGCTCGTATCTCTGACTGGGGTAAAAATAATCTTGTTGTTTTTAATGCATCGAAGACTCAGGTTTTACGCCTATCAGCCCGACACGGTCTTCCACAGGAGTACCCACTAACGTGTAATAATATAAAACACAATTCTGCATCATCCTTGAACATGCTTGGGGTTTCATTCACTCAGGAATTATCTTGGAAAGATCATACTGCATCTCTTGTAAAATCAGCTGCCAAGAGATTAGGTGTGCTAAGCCGACTACGTACTTTCTTTACCCCTGCACAGTTAACTTTATACACGGGTTTTATTCGCCCCTGTGTAGAGCACAACTCTAATGTGTGGGAAGGCTCCCCACATACAGCTCTTCTCAATAAGGTGGAGTTAAAGGCTTTTCTCCACATTAACTCTCCTCCTCCTCCTACTGGCTTCCTTCAACCTCTGTTTCTTCTCTGCACTGTTGCCTCTTTATCTCTTTTCTATTGCTACGTCAATGGTCACTGCTCCTCTGAACTGTCTGCTTGCATCCCTCCACCTCTATGACAGGCCCGTAGCACCCGTCTAGCAACAAACTCCCAACCCTTTTCTGTCCAACTCTCTAATGGAAGAGTTAACCGTTACTCCCAGTCCTTCATTTATGCAACGGGTCAACTCCGGAACTGTCTCCCTCTGTCTGTATTTCCTACTTCCTATGGTTTCCAGTCTTTCAAACGCAGTGTGTCCAGGTATCTCGAAAGTAACGGATCTTGAATTTGGCTCTCTTTTGTATTGTTTCTTCTTGGAAGAAACGATTTGTGAGCTCCTGGCCTTTGGTTCCTTCTATTTTGTTTAGTATATATATATATATATATATATATATATATATATATATATATATATATATATATATATATATATATATATATATATATATATATATATATATATATATATATATATATATATATATATATATATATATATATATCATATATATCTATATCTATCTATCTATCCATCTATCTATCTATCTATAAATATATATATATATATATATATATATATATATATATATATATATATATATATATATATATATATATATATATATATATATATTTATATGATTGTCTGTTCTACAATTACTCCCAAACCAAAGGCCAGAAACCCTCAGACCCATATATATTCTGGATCAGGGTGACCTAAGGATGGTTTTAGGGAGGTGAAAATTCATATCTGTGTCACTTGAGTTCGCTGGTAGAGTGTTCGCCTTTTTGGCCCCAGTAACGCCGGGCACCACTGCAGGAAAATTTTTGGCGTGGAGACACACATGACCTCTTGTTCGGACATAGGCTATCCGAAGTTGACCCCCAAGGTCATATTTTGAGGTCACTGATAGGAGGACATTTGAGGTCACCAGTAATGCACGCTAGAACGACTGGACACAGCAGCCCAATTTTTGGCATGGAAATTCACATGACCTCCAGCTCAGACCCAGGTTATGTGAGGTTGACCAACAAGGTCATTTGAGGTCACCAATCAGAGGTCGTTTGAGGTCACAGGAAATAATAACCATGTGCACACAAATACTATGTGCTAATCAGCGAAAGCTGAAATACAAAGTTCCTGGACCTCTTATCATTCGTCCTCACAAGCATAAGAGGTACATGGTCTTCCTGGAATAGAAAGAAAATTGAATAAGAACAAGTAGGATTAGAGTGTTCTCCTTTTTGGCCCGGTAACACCGGGTACCTGTGCTAATTTAGTTTATAAAGCTTCCATTTCTCTGACCCAAGAGTTATCAGTTCAGAAAAAAACAACTAATGTTCTCAAGCCTTGTTTCCTGCACATAAAGTATATATTTAATTCATATACCTTAAGTTTTAACCCGCCCCGTCCCGGCCACTTTTCGACCACTGGTACCCCCCAATCCCGGGCAATTTTCGACCTTTTTTTTTTTTGCTAAAACTTTCGCTTTTGGTGAGAAACATCGAAAATTCATAGAGAAATCGCTCACCTGAGGTTTAAAATACTCATTACAGGTAGGAGAGCCTCCTTACTTTACTGGGTTTTCTATCAGGCTGGCACCAAAGAAAACGAGTTCTATGGGAGGATAACTATTTCACACCACTCATAAACGGTATTTATTTATTTACTGTTACGAATTTATATGTAGTACAAAAGTATATTGGTTTTCAAGCAGTAATATAGGCATTATAAGCATTGTTTCACTCACTAATACCTGACCTTTTTTGCCACATTACCTGATCATCATTTCTAACTGTTTCTTCCTCTAATGCTATGTAAAGTTTGTCCTCCACATTGTCATTGATTGGGGAATCACTCTGGCCCTGAATTTCGTACCGTGGCATGACATGGCTATACTGGCCAGGTCACTGATAACAGGTGAATTGCTGAGAAAAGGGCATGCAGGGGGGGGAGGAGGTCATGCTGGGTAAGGCATTGTCTCTGCCTGGCATCTTGTTGAGGCAGGTGTCCCGTGTATACGTACCAAAAATGACTCGCGAAAATTGAAAATTGTGGAAATTATGAACCTTGCAATTGCAGGACGTTGAAGTACGTCCTCGGGATTAGCTGTGACAAAACGTGAGGACGTGGAAGTACGTCCTCGGGACGGCGCGGGTTAAAATTTGTTATATTGATATCCCTCGTGTGGACATATGCTCTCATGTGGCATATCAGTACCGTATAACTGTTACTACTGAATGACGGAATACTTTTCCGGAATCTTGCCAATGTAATGTGTGAACATAGGGAAGTCTCTGTTATAACTCAACAATTTACGGGGCACGTTAGGTGTCATTATGTAAGGCGACGAGGTGAGTTAATATAACATGATATGACGTAATAGTAGGTAACATGATATGATGTGAGATGACAACGTGAGGTGGCAAGGCATGGAATAATACGGTGTGTGAAGCGACATGACATGATCTGAAGTGACGAACTGAGGTGACATGACGTAAAGTAATGTGAAATTACCTGATCTAAGCTTCACATGATATGATGACGTGATGTGAGTTGAAATGACGAGACACATAGAGAGGTGACAGGAAGTGAAGTACCCTAATTTGTTAGGCGATACAACGTGAGGCGAAATTATGTGACATGATGTGACGTATGGTGTGTGGTGACGTTTGTTCCCCTGCCGCCAGATGCACCGTGTTATTCAGCACCTGGATGGCGTAAGTCGGGTGGATATGTCGGGCTGGTACTGCCTTAACAACGGTACGATGGTCTCGGTAAGTCCAGCACTCACCTTGTTATGCAACACAGTCGCACTACTGGATGGTCTGTTACAGTGATCTGTTACTGGAAGTGACCTTAAATCTAAATACTTTGATTATCTGCATGTTGCTAAAATTTAATTTATTTATCTTCCGCAAGGTCTAGCAAAATGTTTCTTTCCCATAACTCCAGTCCTCAGTAAGATGGCCCCATCATAAATTCATCATGGACCTTGGGCATTTGACTAGGAATAATATGTGTACTGCAATGTAGGTGTGTGGCACAAGGGAATGCTGAGGTTCGACTACTGAGAGAGGGTTGACTAGTCTTTGTCCAGAGTGAAACATATAATAATATGCATACAAAGAACCACTCGGTTCATGATGGAATTGATTTCCTCTTATTTGATAATATTAAATTCAAAACTTTCAGACATTTGAAATAATGCATTTTTTGTCTGACTAGTCCTAGCTTATAGTTCACTCAATTGACTGAACGACAGTTTGTTGGCATAAAAAAATCACATTGGTGACGTCACAAACTTTGTACATGAAATACTTTAAAGAGTATCAAAATAAAAATTATGAGCTTTAGCAATGTTGACATCAGCTAATTTGACCAGAGAACAGTAATGTTTGGCTTTACCATCTGCTCTTTCTGATTACTAATAGTTCCGTTATTAGATGAGTAAATCAGTAATGAAAGCTGTGAAGGATCAGAGGCACAGTTACAAACAAGTCGTGCCAGGCACAACAAACCTCGCCCGACAGTAGTTATAGTATTTTCAACCATTTTCAAGTTATAGCCCTCTGAAAATCCGTGATCCTGCTTTCGACCTTTCAAAGTCACTCAAGGTCAAAGGTCATGGTGCCAAATGAAAGCCCATACGAGACTTCCTATATCTTGATAATAGTAAATTTCTCCATCTTCAGCCAGTTACGAGTTATAGCCTCCTGAATACCCGTGATCGTGAGTTCGACCTTTCATGATCACTTAAGGTCAAAGGTCATGGTACCCATTAAAAACCAATATGGGACTTCTTATATGTAAATATCTATCTGCAACCAGTTTCGAGTTATAGCCCCCTAAGTATCCGTGACCAGGAGTTTGACCTTCCAAGGTCAAAGCTCTTGGTACCAAATGAAAGCCCATACGGGAGTGCCTGTATATTAATAATAGTTAATATCTATCTTCAACTGGTTTCAAGTTATGGCCCTCTGAAAATCTGTGACCTTGATTTTGATCTTTCAGGGTCATTCAATTACCTCCAAAATTTAATCAATTTCTTTTGGGAACAGTGCCCATATGTCCTAAAAGTTTCATGCAATTTCATCCGGCCGTTTTTCCGTAACGCTCCTAACAAGAAACAAAGAAACGACCAAAAGCAATACCTCGCCGGATTCCGTCCAGGCGAGGTAAATATGCCATGCCTTGTGCCGTGTCGATCAAGTGTGTAGGATGGTTCTTGATCTGTATCAACTGAGATTTTTTTTTTTTTTTTTTTTTTTTTTTGAGGAGAGTGTAACAATGAACTGCAAGGTGATGAGAGAAGTCAGAAGAATAATACATTTTCTGATTATTAAGATAAATGTAGAGAGAGAGAGAGAGAGAGAGAGAGAGAGAGAGAGAACGAATAAGAAACACAGTTTATACGAGTGAGATTTATTTCCACAGCTGTAGTAACTGGGCAGAAATAATCAGTTTAGAATAGTTACAGACACTAAAAATACGTGGAGTTTGTTAAGCAAGGACTGTAATAGCAGAGCCAGAAGTAAAAGACAGTATTATACTGTAACTGATGGAAATGGTATGAGACACTAAATCAGCTGTTATTTATATTGTGCAAAATGCAACATCCGAATATTGTGATGACACACCATCAAGTGTGTTCAGCAGTCATATACACTTATTCTTGCTTATGTTAGCGTCGAACCATTGCTATAGTGATATTCAACATATTTCATAACCACTAGACATAATTTGCACTTTTTTATGAGGAAACAAGCTCATTTCTAAGTTTTGCGAGGACAGCTTAATCAGCATTATTAATAACTTCTTTACATTATCATCAACACCTGGGGGAGGCGTGGCTGAATCGGTAAAGAGGCGGCCTGCAGTCCTGATGGACCCAGGTTCGAATCCCGGCTGGGGCAGGGAACAGTTTAAGGATTTGAATATCATAAAAAGCAGAGTTTTCTGATCTACCAGATGACCCGCCGACATGTCGTAAAAGTACCCCCGCTAATACCAATACACGAGTCCTGTATGAGACAGCTCTAGCATGTATTCAATATGGACGGTGGGTGTTAGCGCCGAAGTGGTGATATGTGGAGGTGTAGGAGGACTACTGGGCCTTGGGATAAGCTACTGCCCCCGAGATATAGGCCCTGACGCCTTTGCCCAGAGTCGGACATAAAAAAAAAAAAAAAGAGCAGTGGTGCATTCGTAATAAGGCAAGGTAACGTGTCACCAATTGCTTTAGTTAATCACACAAAGGGAACCCATATCCACTGGCATACTCCCATCAGCAGACTGAGCCGATCACGAAACACACAAAATACCACCAGGTGGATGCCAAAGGAGGAGTAATATACAAACCACCCCGTGTGTTATTTCCCATATACAATATTTACAACACTCATCGTCAGAATGCTAGTTGGATTTAGCCTTTTCAGCCTAGCGATGCCATCTACTCTGCCTTCTTTCAAATACCAGACAACATTATTCAGCTTCGGATAGGACTCTTACGGTGAAGGAGATGAAGTAAAAAAAAAAAAAAAAAAGTTTCCTGCGCAGAATCAAATCGTCTGGTGGTTGAAAGAAATAATATGATAAACGTCTACATACTCGCACTGAAGGAGTTATAATGATCATCCTAACCTAATTCGCTGTTGTTTTAGCTGTGGTTTGCAGGCTGAGGAATCTGACTGGAAAATACAGGAGCAGCAGAGATCATCAGAGTTCATAGCATAATGCATAATAATCCATTCATTCATATTTCAAGTCTTCGAAATTTTTTGTTCCATTCCAAAGGCTATGTCACCCACATGTACCTTAAAGCTTAGTCATTTTATCTCTCTGAATTCGATTAATTATTTTGTTGTAGGTTTTTTCCTTTTAGCGATCAAATACTGTCCATTTTAGAGAAAACTCAAACTGTGGTGAGGTTCCTGAAAGCTGTATTGAACCCCTCCAGTCTGAGATATCTTGGCCAAGTCAAAATAATCCATCCGTAGTTTGCACTAACAACACACAAAATACGTCATCACAGTCATATTAATAATATTTGTGGGATGGCCAAGTCGTTGATTGTCAATGTACAAAGAAAGTGCTAACATTATCTTGTTATGATGGGATTGCAACATCTTTTGTGTTATGAAAGGGGATGCAATCCTTGAAAAATTATAGAAGGGTGCCTACCTTTGTCATTTTATAATGGCTATGGTAGACTGTACTCACATATTAAAGGTGGTGTAATATTTTCATATAATGATCGTGTTATTCTTGTCGAGTCATAATGGGGTGGTTTCATGCCCACCTTTCTTGCCTCTTGTTACTCTCAAGCCCATTTGTAATGCAATATTCACTACCTTATTTGGTGCTGGAGAAGGACAACTTCACGCACCGATATAATCCTCATCTCCATTCCAGAAACCTGAGAGAAGAATGGTGGTATATGAAATATGGGTAACATTAACTTGCATTTCATCGGATTCCTTTTCAGATGAGCCCGGGTACACAACAACAAATACTTGAACTATCCTATTTTCATCCCGTTTCTCTGTGACCATACCAACTAAGCACAAACTCTTCCGGCGCTAAAGACGATCCTACACAAGATGGCTGTGTTACCATGGATGGAGAGAAGTGGAAAAAAAAACCTGCATGTAAACCTCATTATCCTTCACCTAGCAATACAAGGATGGCCATGATCTAATCTGGAGGGACACCTTCCTCGACGAGGGGACAGCTGCTCCCCAATCCTTTTTTTTTTTTTTTTGGCATACGGGGAGAATGGCTCTCCAGTAGTACTTTCCCTCGTACTTGCATTTTCCGGAGTCACTAAGAGATACCTAGGGCCCCATACACATTATTTTTACCTGATTTGCTCCCAAATTATAAAAGGCAATAGACAAACACGTGAATCTGTTCGAAGTAATGTTTGCAGAGGATGGATCCACACCACATTCCCCACAAATGCAAGCATCAGACAAAAACATAGCTCACCACAAACACTCCTCCTATTCACATCAAAGACATTTCCCTCACTCCCTGCAACGAACCCCCCTACTCACACAATCGCTATCGCTGCAACACATTCCATGCTCATAAACACAACACCTACAAGACAGACCGACAGGAGACAGGCACCACGTACAACTGTGGGGGACATCATACAGCCTCCTTACAGAAAAAGCTCTACTTATATTTTTGGGGTCGAATTGTCCCATATCCATTGGACTACAGGACTTGTTGACAACCACACCGCTTGGTTCACTTCCCTGACTGCTCATATGCACACATGGTCCGACCTACCCCTTTGTCACAGGTCTCCACCTTTTCCAGTGTCTCCACTTCTGTATCTATCTCCAGTTCTTTCGCTGCTCCTACTTCTCTTCCTGATTCCTCTTTTTTATTTTCCTTCTCTTGTTTGATCTGCTCCCTCTACCCCACCTCCTGCCCATTCTGTATGCTCCCGTTCTTCTCCCTCACCTTCTTCCCGAGCTAGCAAACGTAAACGTGTCATTGTGTCTTCTCCAGCTCAAAATTCCTGGTCCCTTTCCTCCTCCCTCTACTGCTCAGCCTATCCAATGCTCCCCTTCCTCCAAACAACAACCCCATAATGCTGTATCAACGGTTTCGTCTCAACCTTTGTCTTCTCCTATGGAAGCAAAATATACGCAAAGTATCCTTAACTACCTTTAACGTACCTCTCCCTTGCCTACCCTTGTTACTGGGGACACTTTCCTCCCTTCCCCATTCCTTCCTACTCCCATTCCTCCTACCTCTCCTGAGCCTCCCCTTCCCGTTTCCTCTATCTCTCCTGCGCCTCCGTTCCCAACCTCCTCCGTTTCCCTCTTCCTCTGTCCAGACACCCGCCTCCTCCATAATCACTACGCCCTCCCTATCTTCCCCGATCTCTTCCATTTTGAATTAAACATGACTCCTGGATACTCTCTCCCTCAGTCCAGTAAACAATCTGTGCACTTTTCCCACATTTTATTCTCCATTGTCATGGCACTTTTTCACTGGAGTGTTAGAGGCTTCCATACCCATCGCAGAGACTATCTTTCCTTTATTTCCTCCAAAAATCCTCTTCTTATCTCCCTTCAAGAAACCTTTCTTCGTACTTCCCTGGTTCATATACCTGGCTATACTTTTCTTGGATTCCCTCCTTCATATAACACTACCCACCTTTCTAACAATGATATCCCCTTCTAACCTCATTATAATTCGTCTCCAATCCCTCGTACTTCTGCTCGTGTCTTTCTCCGTCAGTGGATCACTGTTAGATCTCTCTGTTTCTCTCCTTCTCTCCCCCTTGATTTTCCTAACTTTGCCTCCCTCCTTCATTCCTTCCTTCTCCGATTCATCTTTCTGTACAGCACTCTACCCATATCCCTGACCTCCTTGGAGTGAGTTCCAACATAGTTGACCTCTTCTTTACAATTAACCCTTCTGCTTAAGCTGTGTATCTCTTCTCCCCGTTGGGTTCCTCCGATCATAATATTATCACCTTAAACTGTCCTATCGGTCCAGTAAGGCCTGTGGACCCTCCCAAGAAGCTGCGGCTGTGGCACTTTGGGGCTGCTCACTGGGAGGCTCTCAGGCAGTACATCTTTGATTTTCCCTGGAATGATTATTGGCCCCATGGCCGGAGTCATCTGAGTGTACATTGGCATGACGGAGGTAACAGTATTCTCTCAGGCATGGAAACATACATTCCATTCTTATATCGGATGACTAATAAAAAAAAAAAAATCACGCTTGTTCTAATGCTGTCCACAACGAGGAGAAGGTCTACAAAAGGTACCGGGGCCAACTCACCCCTGAATCTCATCTCGTTTATGTTTCTGCCCGGATCGTGCTAAGTTTGTTCTTCACTCTGTTAAAAATTATTTCATTCGTCCCAATTGCTCTGAACTCTCCAACTCAACTTTTTCCCGCTCCTTCTGGCACCATGCCAAAACCTTTCTAACAACTTTACCTCATTATCCTTCCCTCTTATTTTCCACTCTGATGGTTCTGTAGCTGTTTCATCTACTGATAATGTAAAACTCTTCACTCTGACTTTCTCCTCCAATTCCACCTTAGACGATTCCGGGGCCGTTCCTCCATCAATTCCTCTCCCCTCCACTCCTCTGACGTACTCATAACTGACATTGGAATACTTCAACTGGCCTTAATACTAACAAGGCATATGGACCTGATGGGGTCCCTCGTGTTGTCCTCAAGAAAAGTGCTTCCGTCCTAACACCCTGCCTAGGCAAACTCTTTCTCCTTTGTCATCTTGTGCCTTCCTTCTTGCTAAAAGTTCGCACTCTTTCAGCCTGACCCAAAGAAGGGTGACAATTCCCAGCCCTCTGACTATTGCCCAATTGCTTTAACACCCTGTACTTCAAGAATTTTTAAAATCAATTCTTAACAAAAAAAAAATATTAGGCACGTTCCTATCACAACCTTCTCTCTGATCGTCAATATAGGTTTTCCCAGGGATACTCAACTGGCGATCTTCTCACTTACCTTTCAGACTCCTAGTCATCCTCGTTTCGGGACTTTTGCAAGGCTTTGCAATTGCACTTGTCATCTCAAAAGCTTTCGCTTGACTCTGGCATAAACCTTTAATTTCTGAACTGCCCTCTTATGGTTTCTATCCTTCTACCTTTTCTTTCATCTCTAGTTTCCTTTCTGGCCGTTATATAGCCGCTGTTGTAGACGGCCACTTTTCTTTTCCTAGAGCTATCAATAGTGGTGTTCCTCAAGGATCTGTCCTATCACCAACTCTCATCCTTCAATTCATCAGTGACCTAAACTGAGTATCTAACTCTATTCACCCATATGCTGATGATTCCACTCTTCAGCTATCCATTCGCTTCCTGTTGCGTCCATCTCAGCAGTTGCTTCAACAAATATGGTATGAGGCTATGGCACACCTAATGTTTGACTTGGTTTATTCTCTGATAGGGGTAAAAATAATGTTGTTGTTTTTAATGAGTCAAAAACTCAGTTCTTTCATCTTTCAACTCATCAAAATCTTCAGTAGGAATATTGTCTAATTTTTAAGAATATCCAACATCATTCTGCATCATCTTCAAACATACTCGGGGTTTCATTCTCTCGAGATTTATCCTGGAATGATCATATTACCTCACTTGTAAAATCTGCTTCCAAGAGATTAAGTGTGCTCAATTGCTGACTTTATACACGAACTTTATTCCCCCCTGTATAGAGTACAACTTTCATGTGTGGGGAGGTTCCCTATATACTGAACAGCTCATCGTAAGAAGGTGGAGGCAAAGACTTTTCATCTCACTAACTCTTCTCTTACTTACTCCCTTCAGCCTGTCTCTTCGCCACACTGTTGCATATTAATCTCTTTTCTGTACATACCGCAATGGTCACTGCTCCTTTGAAATCTCTGCTTGCATCCCTCCCCCACTGCGGCGGACGTGTGGCAACAATCTCTCATCCCCTTTCTGCCCATTTCTCTATAGCGAGATTAACCGTTAGTTTTAGTCTTTCATGTATACAACAGGTCAACTCTGGAACCGTCTTCTTCCATCTATATTTCCTTCTGTCTATGACTTCCTGCTTTTCAAATGCAGTGTTTCCAAGTATCTCGAAATGAACAGATGTTGAACTTGGGTATCTGTTAGCTTTTTTTTTTTTTTTTTTTCAACAATCTTACGGGGCTCTGGCCTTTCTTTCCTCCTTCCATGTATTAAAAAAATTCCAGCATTCCCTGTGGGGTGACTATGATCGCCACTAGAGGACGCTTACTAGAACAGTTTTTTCTGTTATCTAGTTCTTTTTTTTTTTTTGAGGGAACAATCTTACTGGGCTCTGGCCTTTGGTTCCTCCTTCCATGCATTAAAAAATGCCACCATTCCCCGCGGGATGGCTCTGTGATCGTCACTAGAGGACACTTACAAGAACAGCTTTTTTTTTTTCTTTTCAAGATCCTTACATCCTTAACACCGGCACCCCTACACACTTTGACCTCCGTACTCTTTCCTCTCTTGTATGGATCTGATTTTTGTGCTCATCTTCGATTTCTCTGTTTTCATTGGTTGCTATTAAAAGACAGTCTTTAAAATAATCGTCCCTTTCAAACTCTTTCTTGCTTCTTACTGTCTTCTTCCTAGTCCCCCCGTGGGCAGTTTCATCCTGCAGACTGTGAGTTATTTTCTTCCCTAACAGTGCCTCCTCTTCCTCCCTCCTCTTTTTCGTCTTCACAAGATACTGTATGTTGTCCTTTTCCCTTGTCATGATTTTAAATGCTGCCCTCATTGCCCTTCCCCATGATATGTGACATTCTACTGCCAAGTATGTTCCTTGGTGGAGTACTGTTTGCTCGTGAGACCTCCATGTGAAACGTGCTGCATGGAAAAGTTTTCGCCGTAAACAGTTCACGTCTCATCGGATTCACAGTCTCCTCATACTTCGACAAGTTTATTCTGCCATCCATCGTACCATCCGTTGGGTTAAACGTTCTTGTTGGAGGGACTATGTTTCCTCTATTTCTGAAAACACTCCTGTTTGACAGCTTGGCTCCAACTTCGTAGAATATCAAACAAACGATTCGCATCCCAAGCACCGGTTCTTCATATCGACTGTCGGTCCGTGGCTGATTCTTCCTTAGTTGCGGATGCTTTGGGAAATTATTTTAGTCGTTTTAGTAACGGGTCTCATCTCTCTCCATAATCTCATTTCCTTAAATTTGATCCTAAATCTGTACCAATTTCATTACTTTGTCAGCTCAGGGAATTCTTAATGCTCCCTTCTCTCTTCGTGAAATGTTATCTTCACTTTAATTCTGTTAAAATGCAAGTGAAGGACATGATGGTGTTCATTACACTAAATTAAAAATCGCTCCCCACAAGCCATGTCCATTCTATTGGCCCCTCTATAATAAATTTTGGACTGATATTTTTTTTTCAGCCTGACTAATGTATAGCAACCATCCAACCGTTTCTTAATTAAGTCTAGTGAACCTTGTCACCACCCTCAAGATTACCGTCCCACAGGCCTGACTAATTGTTCATGTAAGCAGCTTGAACGGATGGTCAGTGCTCGGCTCATTTGACACCTTGAATCCTGATGTCTTCTTTCCTCCTTACAGTTTGGGTATCGCAAAGCACATACCACCTTAGATCCTCCCCTTAGATTCGAATACTTCATCCGCTCTGCTTTTTCACTCTACCAGTTGGTCATTGCTCTCTATTTTCATTTATAAAAGCCCTACAGTACTGCATGGAGGTCTCATATTCTTCATTGTCTTCGTGCCCTTGTTCTGCATGGTAACATAACTGTTTTTCTTCAAAACTTTCCCCCCAAACCTTTCGTGTCTGTCTAAGAGACCATGTTTCCCGTGCCTTTCCCCATTATGAAGGTGTCTCCCAGGGCCGCGTCCTTAGTACTACCCTTTATCTTATAGCTATAAATGACATTGCTTCTTCTCTATCTCCATCTGTTTCAACATTTCTGTATGTTGATGATTTGGCAATTCATGCTGCAAATTCACATGTCTCGTCTCCAATCTCTTCTTCAGTCTGCCACTGATGCTGCCTCTATACGGACATGGTTTTCGTTTTTCTACCTCTAAGTTCTGTGCAGTAACATTTACTCGTTCACGAACCATACCGCAGCCATCTCTTTACTTTTATAACGTCCCCCTTCCCTACCGTTCCTTTATCACTTTTCTTGGCCTCTCATTTGACTCCCGGTTAAAATGGAATACGCATATTTCTTCCTTCAAATCTTCCAGTCTTCACTGACTTCTTTTGCTGCAAACGCTGTCTAATCTTTTATGAGATGCTGATCGTATTACATTTCGTCTTTATTCTGGCAATATTCATTCCAAGCTCGATTAGGGTTGCCGAGTCTATTCTTTTGCTTCAACTCGCATTCTTTCACAGCAAGATTCCGTTCATTATACTGTTCTAAGTGTATCTGTTGGTGCTTCTCGGTCGACTCCCGCTGTTAGTCTTTGTGCTGATCAGGCAGCTCCTTTCTCTCTTATCGTCATTCGCGTCTCACTAGGAGGTTCTAAACACGTCTCCTTCAGTTTCCTACGAATAAGTTACTCCGTCCTCACAGCCTTCTCTAACGCTCTTGTCACTCGGTCTCTCGTCTCCTTCTTCCATTCCCTTTTCAGGTCCCCGCCCTTCTTCAGTCTATTGGTTTCACCTTTCCTCCTATTCTTCCAGTACGTCTAGTTTCCTTCCTACCTTGGCTTCTGCTTCCTGCTGTGGTTTGCCCTTCTTCTTCCCCTGTTCTAAGTCTCTCCATCCCCCAGACACACTTAGATTCACCTTTCCCGAACATATTTTCAGTCACTCTTCTTCTACGCATATATTTACTGGCGGCTCTAAATTTTGCCATGGTGTCGGGTTTCCTGTTGTGTTCCCTGACTCCTCCTTCCAACGTACACTCCTTTTCATTATAAATATTCTCACTGTAGAACTTTATGCTATGCTTTTTTGTTCTGAAATCCCTTCCTAGGTTCTCTTCCTCCACCTTTGTTACCTTCTCTAATTCTCTCAGCGCACTCACTTCCTTACACACTATGCCTTTTTATCCTCTAATCACCGAAATTCAGGAGTGGCTGGTCCGCCTTTCTGTTCGGAAAAAGTCAGTTCGCTTCTGCTGGGTTCCTAGCCAAATTTGGATTAAAGGTAATGAACAAGCTGATTCAGTGGCATGCTCCGCTACTTTCTCCTCTAGGTCCTCTCTCCGTCCCATTCCTGCCATTGATTGTTTCCGTCTTGTCCTGTCTCTTCCGTGAACGTTGGTAATCCTCGAGGAACCTGCAGGTTCACAATAAACTCCATAGTATTAAACCCCCTGTTCTTCCCTGGCGCACATCAAACCACCCCAATCGTCTCCACTTGGGTCATATCCCCCCTAAATCAACTTCATCTAATAAACCATGACTCCCAGCCCGTCTGTGCACACAGTAACTGCCCTATGACTCTCCGTCACCTTTTTCTTGAATGCACGTCTCCACTCTAACACAGCCTCTCAGCTTTCCTCTTCCTTTCCTTACTAGGTCGGCCCCCACAGATTACTACTTTCCTAGGTGACTCTCACTGTTTCTGTTAAAAATATTACCATATGTCTTATTGCTATTCACATCATACATTTAACATAATTATTTCTCACGTTCTCTTCTGCCTTAGTGCCAAACAGCCATATAATGGCTTGGTGCTAGTTCATTATTCCTCCTTTTCTTCCTTCTTAAGTCAGCCGTTCATATGAAATCACTCTAGTTATCTATTTATAGCCAGACGCTTTAATCCCTGATAATGGTTAGCCACAAACAAACAGCTTCCACGTTGTTATCCACTGCTATTTTACTCCCCTCACCCCAACTTACAGCTCCTCTATCATACACCTATCCACGCCATCCTTCCATTACATACTCCCCCCCCCCCTCAACCTCACTCACATACAGTACACTTCCCTATTTAGTTTCTCACATTCCATCCTCTCCACATGGTCAAACCACCTCAGTATATTTCTTCTAATGCTTTCTATCACATGAACATCCACTCCACAACGCTCCCTCACTTTCTCATTTGCCAGTCTGTCTCTCCATGTAACTCCACATGCTCCTCTGAGATAACTCATTTCCACTACTCTCACTCCCGATTTTCGTCCGTCCAGCAAGGTCCAAGCTTAGTTTCTTTAAATCAGTGTGGGTATCTGAATAATATCGTGTAGCGACTTTTTTACTTTCATGCTCTTCTCCGTATATCTTATCGCTGCTTCCAATGAACCAGCAGCCATTCTTCCCTGTTTTACCCTTTCAAGCACTTCATTCCATTTCCTCACTATCCAGCCTCACTGTGCCTTCAGCGACTTCATTTCTCTTGAGGACCAAAGCCTTACTCTTCCCTACATTCACCTTTAGATTCCGTTTCTTACATACTCATTCATCAGGCCTTGCATTTCCCTTTCGTCTTCTCTTAACAATGCAGTATCATCTGCAACAGAACGGGAAGCTTCCAAACACTGCCCTCTCTCATTAGGAACACTGTAGCATCCACTGCCCTACCTTGTACCTCTTTAAAACTCCGTCCAGTTACAAACTGAGGAACCATGGAGACATATCACATCTCTGTTTCAATCCACCACTGAGGCAGAAAAATTCACTCAGTTCACCATCCACACGCACTGCAGCCCCAGGGCCCTCGTACATTCTCTTCACAGCTTTCAACAGCGTCCCATTTACTCCATATACTTTTAATATCTTCCACATTCCTTGCCTATTCACAATGTCATGTGTTTTCTCCAAATCCATGAAGGTAGCACACAATTTCTTTCCCTCCCCTAGAAACTTTTTCATTAAACACATTAGGGTGAATGTCTGATTAACACAGCCTCTTCCTATCTTGAAACGTCCCTGTTCCTCACAAACTAATTCCTCTGCTGTTTCCCCTTACTCAGTCAGTATCCTAACAAATACTTTTCCTGTTACACCAAGAAGACAACTGCCCGTAAGATTCCACACACTTCATTTTCTCATTTTCGTTTTTACAGGGGAATAATTATACCTGTCTTCCAATCCTCCAATCTGAACATCTTCCATATCCATTTTACTGCTATCTGTCCCCCGTGCTTCAGCATGTCACCACATATTCCATGGGGTTTTCCCATTTCGACTGTCTTTATTGCTTCCATTACTTCCATCCTACTGATCTCTCCCTCTCTTTTCACCTCCCTCCTTCACCCAGCCATTCCCCAGCTACTTATACTCGCATTACCTTCATTCTCTATGTTTAACAATAATTTAAACTGTCCTCTCCATCCACTCATTTTTTTTCCCATCTACACCAGCAATCTGCCATTTTAATCTTTCACTCCCCTACTATCTTCATAATCACCCTGCGTTACTCCCATAACCTCCGTTCAGAACATTTACTTACATTCCCATCGCTTTACACTCAGATTCCTTTCAAACTCCTCATCCACTCTCCTCTTACTCTCTCTTTCTAATCTTTTTACCGCTCTCCTCTTCTCAACATATGACTCTCTATTCCGTCTCTCATATTCCTCCAAGCCTCTGTGCTTTCTTCTTTTGCGCGGCAGCTTGTCTCACCTCATCATTCCATGATGATGTTCCTTGCATCCCCCTTTCGTCTTCTCTTCTACTGCACCAATTTCGTCTGTGAATACCTTTCACGCACCTTCCACCTCCTCCATCTCCTCCAAATAATATCTATTAAATCAAATCACAGTAAAGAATATCTTTATAAGAGACATACAGTTTTAAGCAGCAACCGCTGATTACACATAGCATCCCTGTCATTATATAACAGAGCCACACAACATAAATATACGCATAATTACATTCACAACACAAACATTAATAAACCCTTTTCAACAACAGCCGAGTCCAGACATTCCAGCACTGGTAATGAAAAAAACACCTACGTTGCTATTTCACGCGCAAAGCAGTCCAACATCTCGATAAGAACAGAGTACAAGACCCTCCCCCGACACTCAACAGTCAGAAGAATCCTTAAATAAGATTGATCGACTTACCTAACTACGCTTAGATAAGGACATCGCCCAGCCCTCCTCAGTTACCAGTTTAGTTTCGATGGGGTAAAACTGCAGATGTTACGTGTCCAGACTGTGGATTAATACCACGCAACATAACACACATACTGGAACACTGCACATCCCACACTAGGATACAGACGCAACATATAAAACATAACAAACATATGGAACAACATCACAGGGGCAGTTGCGAAACATTGGTTGACGTGTCTGCTCGGCCAGACAGACTGGGTGAAGCAACAACAACAACAACAACAACACTCTTTTATCTTTTCATCAGTTGGTTTCCTTACTCCATTCCGTTTACTAATCTGCATTTCTTGTCCTACACAGTTTACGCAGCCCACATACTTTTCCGGACATTCTCATTTCTACTATTCTTACCTTGAGTCTTGATAATCATGTTATTCAAAAGCTTCACAAGTATAAAATTGTGGACATTAATGCTGTCTATCTATAGATTAGGGCACTAATGCACATCATGTAATGCTCTTACAAAGTTTGGTTTCAGACTCCCATTCTGTATCATAGTTTTCATAGATGCAGCCACCTTACTTCCTTGAGCCACTCTGTAGCACTTTCCACACCTGATTCCCACATTAACCTCACTTTCTCTCACGAAATTATTTCAACTCTAAGTACTTTTAGTCTCACATTATTCATCACCCTGAGTTATCGTCTCTCAACAAACATCAGTTTACTCTTATCAAACTTTAGTTTTCGGGTTTGTCACTCAAATACATTCACAAAACTTTAGTCTATCCATAAAGATTAAATTTGTTACTTGCAAGTAAAACTGCATTCTCTCTTCACATCGGGTCCGAATATTCTGTTCCTCGCCATTTAACCGCAGCTTCCCCTTCATCACGGCAGCTCTTGCATTCTCATATCTCATAACTCCATCTATTTATACAGTGTACTGAACATCTCACATCTCTGGCTCAGTCCATTACTTATACTGAACCTGCTACTGAAACATCCATCTACTTTTACACAAGCCCCTTTGGTGTCATAGATATTAATGCACATACCATTTTCCTGCCACACCACACAAATGCCTAACTCCACTCCATTAATTTTCCAATTTGGCTTTACTAGATCGGAAATGCCATAATCATTCTTACATTACTCCGTGCTTACTATCTCCACGATCTCTGTTTCTGCAAATATTTGTTTCATGCATCCCATACCACTCCAGAAATCAACCTGTTTATTTCGCAGCAGATCTTTTGACACCCGCCTTAACTTCTCTATCAATATTCTTTCAATAAAGCTTACTTATAACATGTAACAGATTTTTGCCACAATAAATTATGCACTTACTTTTTTTCTCTCTCTGACGGCTCCATTCACCCATTTTTTTTTTTTTACCTCCATTATTTCCGAAAAACAATTAATTGCACTCTTCCCACTGTATAAGTTCTGTACATACAGGTACCTCATTAATGCCTGTACCTTGTCATTTTGCAATGGCAAGGCAGCAAGTGTGGCTTATGAATATCACAATGTTATGTGCCGCTCATAAACCCTGACGTTTTGGCTATCGCGCTGCTAATTATGCATACCTACTAATGGCATTAACTTCATGTGTCTCCCCTTTCAAACTGAGCTTATAGCACGCTATGCTTGTTGATTATCATTCTGTGATAGGTATGCAGTCTTAATCATACAAGTAACCGGGTATGTCTTCCATTTACAGTAGAACATTATAACATCTTTTGCCATGTTGATAGTACATCCTTTGTTGCATGTACAGACTTGATCATGTGAGTAATCTTGTGTGTCTACCGCTTACAGCTGGGTGGCTTCGTGGCGACTTACCTGGTGGTGCTGCTGCAGGTGGGGTGGCTACCCCTGGACCCGTCCCCTACCATGCCCTCTTCCACTACTGACATTCCTGGTGGTGCTGCTACAAGTGGAGTGGCTGTTTCTGAACCCGTCCCTCCTCCAACACTGACTTAGTGAGGATAAGCTATTCAGAATTTTTTAGGCCTCGGGGTCGCATTCTCATCAGCTGAGGAGAGCTCCAAAAGATCATCCACCATAGCCTGGCATAGAATTTTGCCCATTTTGTTGCCAATTTCCGTTCCTTCATGGCAAAATAAAACACACTTAATTGAAAATACTGAACCCCTAGAAACAGGAGACTTAAATTTGATGGTTTCCCTACATCCGAGGACTATGTCAGCAATAAATAGACTCCCAGAATCAGTTCTACCTTGAGAAAGCAATGAAATAACACAGAATAAGATTTTAAAAGTCAGTGCATTGTGGATGTTGTTACTGTTGTTGAGATGAAAGAACATTTAACATTTCCCAAAACGTCCTACTCATTCACTCAGTTAAATCCGGGAGATGCCATAGCAGCATTATAACATTCATCTCCGGATTCCAGCCACAAGATTACCGTCAATCAAGCCTCTAGAAAGTAAATTACCATCCCAAGTAATTTACCGAAAATGATGATAAACTTGCTCTAGTCATGAGCTTTGCAGTCACCCCCATAGTCTCCTCTGCTCTGGGTTCTCTCATTCAGATACCACTCCAAGAGCAAGGTCGACCTAAGGGAAAAGTATTATGTGCCCTGAGAACCGTAACTGGTGTTCACAATCATGTACACTAGTTAATGACCCTTGAGTCAAGCTCATGGAGTAATTTCTCATTACACACAAGGCATATCTGTGAACTTCATGATCCCGCAATATCACCAAATACCTAGGTGATTAAGCGATGCGTGGGGGTAAAATCACAGAGAAAGTTTAATATTTTTGAAATTTGAAATAAATGCTCAATGGAAGCTGGATTATCGAATACCTTCCCGTATGACGATTTATAATATATATATATATATATATATATATATATATATATATATGATGATGGAGCGACCCTAACGAGGGAGGGCACTGTTTGGAAACTCCCTGTACTGTTGTTTGCAGATTATATTGTATTGTCAAGTGAAGACGAAGGGGAACTCCAAAGCTTTGTAAATGAGTTTGGGAGAGCGTGTAAGAAACGGAATCTAAAGGTGAATGTAGGAAAGAGTAAATTTATGGTCTTCGAGAGAAATGAAGGCACTGAATGTACAGTGAGGATGGATGAGGAGGAAATGGAAAATGTGAGTGTGTTTAAGTACTTGGACAGTGTGATGAGTGTCACTGGCGTAGTTACCCAGTAACGAATTAGTGAAATACAAGATGTTAAGATATAGTAGGGAGATAAGACGAGTCGTCAAGAATGTTAAATAATTTTTCAAGGGTTTCCTTATCAGTTATGTTGACCCCTATTTGAAGAATTCGAGACGTCACTATTTTCCATCTGTTTGCTCATCTGTCAAAAAATTATAAATGACTTTTAGGTTTTTCCGTTTCTGGGCAGAATACATTAAATATTTTCCCCTGAACTATGCAGTACAGACCCCAGTCCTTGACCATAAGTGGGTGTGACATATAGTGTGGGAAGACAAAATGACAGTGTTTCCCATAAGAGATCAGATCCACCTTCTTGACGGCTCCTTATTGGCTAAGTTTAGGATGTGTTAGCTTGTAACTGGTAGCAAAAGCCTCTATTATGTGGGATTGTCTGTAGATTATAAATAAGCCTACTGGCTATTTAGTCTGGAGAGGCAGAGTAAAGCTTGAGGAAGTAGCGAGATAGCAACTTTTTGTTGACATATTTCGTTACACGTTTTTAACACATTTTGTCACCCTTTTTTTGTTACTATCCGTTTGGTACAGTTTCCATCAGACGCACTTTCCTGATTGATTATAAAACACACTTTGTGCACCATTTTCCCTTGTGGTTCGCTTCTCCATATAACACTAGTGTGTGGATTTTACCTGGATTATATCATCGACGAGTTCTATTTCCTCAAACTTCATAAGTACATAGTTTCCTCTAAGGATAATTTGGTTAGGTAAGAGAAGTAACTCGTTTTTATATTTCTATTGTGAGGCCTATGTGAATCACCCTTTTTGTAAACGAATCCTGGTTTCTTTCCGTGTGTGTATGTTACAGTGAAAAGTAAGTTAGTAATCTCGTGAGTTTTACCTTACCCTTTTTGGTGATTAAGGGATAAGAGTGCACCGTAATATATATACCCCCATAACAATTTGGCGACCTCCTGCCAGGATGGCTCTGTGACATACTGTGTTATTGGCAACCTTGGCCACATACTCGCAGCTTACTCATACCTACTTAAATATAATAAATAATCATGGCCCTAATGAGTGATAGTGATGTCAAACATTTTTGAATTCCCCAGCCAGAGTGAAAACACAAAACACGAGCCCATATTGCTTGCTCAGACCTTACAGTTGAGATTTTCTGTCACAGTCACTGATTTATTTGATCTAATATTGGACACCATGTTTGAGCACAGTGTGTCCCCCATTGTTAGTTGTGAGCCACCTAGTCACAAGGATTTGACCGGGAGGTTTTGGTGTCAGAGATTTTGGCATAGGAAATGCCTGGCCCAAGTGATTATTTTGCTTATGATACTGGTGACAAAGTGCAACTTGAGCTAGCAAAAACTAAGTTAGGAGAATTAGAAGTGCGAGCTCAAATGAGGGAACAAGAATTACAAGCTCAAAAGAGAGAAATGGATCATGAATACGGAACAAGGCACCCTTAAGGTTCACCTCGAGCTCATAGATCGTCTGCCAGGGAACATTTTGATGTTACCAGTAATATAAAGCTAGTACTTTCCTTCAATGAGCAAGATGTCACTAAGTACTTCCAAAGGTTTGAAAAGGTGTCAGGTCGTCTCTCTTGACCAAAAGGCTCTTGGTCAATACTGCTGCGGAGTGTTTTGAAAGGAAAGGCTCAAGAGGGTTATAGCTCTTTGTCAGTTGATCGATGTGCCAATTATCTATCTATCTATCTATATACCTAGGCTGCTTCCCCCAAGGAAAGGGAGGTAGCCGAGACAGGACGACACACTCTCCATTTACTCATCCATTCAAACACATTCATTCGCATCTTAGCCCCAAAGGGGAGAACGGACAGATCCTCACCGCATCACACCGCACAAGGGTCAACTGCGCAATGCAAGCAGTGACATCCACAGCAGGGCCCGACAGCAGAACTGGTTTACCCCTGCCACATCATAACAGACCCATCCCCTTACCCGCACCTGACCTGACTAGCTGATCAGACCAAATGCGGGAGAATATCCCCTCAGGGCTGCGTCATCACTTATTCATTCACAATTTCTCTCCATTTATTTCTGTCACGCACAGCCACTCTTCCTTGCTCAACAGACATCCCTCTCGCATCCAGCGCTCTCTTCACACTGTTCATCCATCCTATTCGTGGTCTTCCTCTCAGTCTTACACCTCTCACATCAGATCTAGTTATCTTTTTCACCAATCGCTCATTATCCATTCTCTCCATATGCCCAAACCATTGCAACACCCTCTGCTCAACTCTACCAGCCATCTCCCGAACAACTCCAGTTCTCCTTCGCACTTCATCATTTCGCACTCGATCCATACGCGTCACTCCACACATACTCCTCAGACATCTCATCTCCATTACATTCAAACTTTTCCTCTCTGCTACACCCATATTCCATGTTTCAGCCCCATATAACGCAGTCGGTACCACAACACCCTCATACAGCCTTCTCTTTACATCCATTCTAAGCGAACGACATTTAAACACTTTTTTCATTCCTCCCAGCACCTTTCCTAATTCATTTATTCTAAACTTCACTTCTGCATCTATTCTTCCATCCACAGCAACATGTGACCCTAGATATTTAAAACAATCTACCTCCTCAAGCAACTCACCATTCAAAACTATATTCATCCCCCTACCATCTATCAACCTCGTACACTTCATCACTTTACTCTTATTCTCATTTACTTTCAATTTCCTCCTTTCACACACCCTTCCAAACTCCTCTACCAACTGTCTCAATTTCTCCTCTGAATCGGTCACCAATGCAGTATCATCTGCAAACAGCAGTTGCGTCAGATTCCACTCTCCTCCATCAACATTTACCAGACTCAGACCACCTAAAACTCTTGCATTCACCTCCCTTACAACACCATCTATGTAAATATTAAACAACCAAGGCGACATCACACATCCCTGTCGCAGCCCCACTCTCACGGGAAACCAATCACTCACAGCATTTCCCACTCTTACACACGCTCTACTATTTACATAAAAACTTTTCACCCTTTTTAGTAACCTACCATCAAGTCCATACAATCTTAAAACAGTCCACAAAGCCTCCCTATCAATTCTATCATACGCTTTCTCTAAATCCATAAATGCCCAAAACACATCCTTGCCTTTCGCTAAATACTTTTCACACACTTGTCTCACAGCAAACACCTGATCAACGCATCCCCTCCCTCTCCTAAAGCCACACTGCTCATCACTAATCACTCCCTCTGTACCCTCTCTAACTCTCATAATTAACACTCTACCATACATTTTACCTACAACACTCAACAGACTTATACCCCTAAAGCTAGTACATTCATACTTATCACCCTTGCCTTTATACAACGGGACCACACAAGCACTTGCCCAGTCAATTGGCACCATACCTTTCTCAAAGCACACATTCAATAATCTTACTAACCAGTCAACAATAGTCACTCCACCACCCTTCAGGCATTCCACAGCACACCCATCCATACCTGCAGCTTTCCCTGTTTTCATCTCCTTTACTGCCTTCTCCACTTCCTCCTTCGTGATCAAAGAATCATTCAACTCTCCCAACACATTTATTCCTTGCACCCTTCTATCTGCCACAATCTCAGCCACGTTTTCCTCCTCTACATTTAACAATCTTTCAAAATACTCTGCCCATCTCTTCCTTACTGCATCCATCTCAATTAACATCCTTCCATCCTCTGCTTTTACTCGTTCTTCCTTCCCAGACTCTCCCTTTCGCACCCTTTTCACCTCCTTCCAAAACATTTTCTTATTCTGTTGAAAATTCTCTGTCAGCCGCCTACCCCACCTCTCATCTGCTGCCACTTTAGCATCACGCACAGCCCTTCTCGCTCTATTCCTCTTTTCCTTATACCTTTCATATGACATCTCATCCTTCCTCTGCAGCCACACTTCATATGCACGTCTCTTCTCAGCCACAGCCATACTTACTTCCTCACACCACCATTCACTTCCTTTTCTTACACCACCACCCACACGTCTCACACCACACACCTCTTCTGCATGCCCCACCACAGCACTCTTAAACAACTGCCATTCCTCCTCCACGCTGCCATTTTCCCGATCTTTCACTGCGTTCCACTCATCTTTCAATTTCTCCTGATACTCTATCTTTTTCTCTCTTTTATCCAACTCACTCACTTTCAAAACCTCCCTGCCACACCTAACCGTCCTAGCTCTCACCCATCTCTTACCTACTCTTAACTTTCCCTCCACCAGGTAGTGGTCAGACATACCTCCACCCTCCCCTCTCAGAACTCTCACATCCAACAATCTTCCTATTACATTCCTAGACACAACCACATAGTCCATCAAGGCTCTATCAACAACCCTTCCACCCTCCTGTCTCACCCATGTATACTTATAAATATCTTTCTTCTCAAACAGCGTATTCCCAATCACCATCTCTCGCTCAACACACATCGCTATCATTCGTTCCCCATTTTCATTTCTTCCAGGCACACCATGCATACCAACTACGCCTTCAACTGCTACATTTCCCACTCTAGCATTCAGATCTCCCATCATTACCACATTCACATTCGCTCCAAAACTCTGCAGACACTCATCAACATCATTCCAGAAAGACTCCCTCTCTTGTTCATCCCTTTCACTACCAGGTCCATATGCACTCACAAACACCCACAACTCACGTTCAAATTTCGCTTTCACCCACATCAGTCTCGATGACACCTCCTTCCATTCAATCACACACTGCTGCACTTCCGGACTCACTAACAAGGCCACACATTCTCTTGCCCTTCCTCTATCAACACCTGACAATCTTCCATTCACACTTCCAAACATATATTCCCCCTTCCCTTTCATCTTCGTTTCACTCAAAGCTAACACATCCAACTTTCTTCTCACAAACATTCTCCCAATCTCCTCCCTTTTAGCCTCAATTGTACTACATCCACGCACATTCATAGACCCAATCTTCAGGGTACGGGGATAACTCCATCCCCCGTCCCTTTCTCTGGCCTGTCTCTTTTTAGGAACTAAAAAAACAGAGGAGGGGGTCCCTAGTCCCCTCACCCCGCCCATTCTCAAAGCTTATGAGCTCGTGCCAGAGGCATAACGGTATAGGCTTAAATTTAGATCTACTTTTAAACAGAAAGATCACTTATGTGGAATATGCTTGCTTACTGACACATTTATTTGATCAATGGTTACATTCTAAGAAAACTAAAGATTTCTCTAGATTGAGAGAATTAATGATGTTGGAGAACTTTACTGGTAATATAGATAAAGATGTTGCTTCTCACCTAGCAGAAAAAGATTTTGATGCCCTAGCTGGGGCTGCTGTTGTAACAGATAATTATACTATAATTCACAAGCATGAACGTCAGCCTCAGTCATTTGTTAAGGGTAGGAAAGTGAACCAACCAGTTTTTGTGAACCCTTCTTCTGGCAAAGACAGGTTAATGTCAGGTGACACTACTGGGATCACTGCAACCCCAGAGTGTCTTAGTTCCAGAAAAGTAAGTGAAGACAGTGTTGCCAGAGGGTCAGGGAAAAGTATCAGATTTTGCCAGTGTTGCCAGAAAATGGGACACTTGGAGGATTAGTGCTGGAAAAAAAAAAAAAAGGAAAAGTCTCAACGTGAAACCTATTACTTTGGTTAACTCTTGGGGATCTTCTGACACCAACAGAGAGCAGCCACCCACAGAGTGTTTTAGCGATAGACACCCCTCCCCCTAGCAAGTGCATTTTGTTGATAAGGCTAGAGTGGAGCTGTCAGTGGTTGATAGGCAGACTCCTGTACAGCCGTTGTTTGACTCTCGGAAGACTGGAGCAATGCAGCCGTCAGGATCAAGTGAAAGTGATAATAAGACTCCGTCAGAGTGTCCTTCCCCAAGCAGTACACAAAGTGATTCTTCCCCATATAAGTTATTTGCTAACTTCATATCATGTTGTATGCGGAATAACTGAAACGAAATGGAGAGGTGAGAATGTGAGAGAATGGGAGTATGGATGGGGTATATGTGCAGCAGTAGGTGAGAATGAGAGGGCAAAAGAAGGAGTATGTATAGTTGTGAGTAAAAGGTGGAAGAAGAGCATAAGAGAGTATGAATCAGTTGGGTCAAGGATTGTGAGGGTAAGACTGAAAGTTGGAATACAAATGTGGGCGATTGTGTGTGTGTATGAGCCAACGCAAAATCGTGCAAGCAGAGTGATAAAAGAGTTCTGGACAAATGTGGAAGTGTGCATAGAAAAGTTTGGAAGGAATGAGAGAGTGTTTTTGATCGGTGATATGAATGATAAAGTAGGGAATGTGAAGGTGGATGGAATAGTTGGTGAGTGGGGTGTGCCTGCTGAGATAGATGAGAATGGCAGTGCGTTAGTGGACATTTGTGCTGGGAGGGGCTTAGTGATAACCAATACCCTCTTCAGGCACAAAATGATCCACAGGTATACATGGCGAATGATGAGAAGGGTGGGTGGTGAACTAAATGAAAGGAAGGCAATGATTGATTATGTGTGTGTGGATGAAAGGGTGCGAAAATGTGTAATGGATGCAAGAGCTTATAGAGGTTCGGGGAGTGAACTTTCTGACCACCACTTGGTGGTGGCCAGAATCAAGGTCCAACTAGAATAGAGAAATAGAAGAAGGGAAGGACGGGAAGAAGGAGTATTTGTTAGAAGAGTGGAAAGGTTACAAGAGGCTGAGAAAAGGCACAGTATAAGAGAGAAGTGGAGGAACGATTGGGCAAATATGAATCGGAGCATATGGGAGGCATGGAAGGTGTGTGCAGGATATTTACAGAAGAAATATGTGCAGCGTGTGATGTGGTGTGTGGGATGAAGAGAAGACGGAGGGGTGTGCAAGGAACAGCGTGGTGGAATGAAGAGGTGAGATAGGCTGTGGCACAAAAGAAGAAAGCATACAATGAATGGATGAGAAACAGGGGCGTGGAAGAAGTTGAGAAGCGGAAGAAAGAGTTATATGTAGAAAGAAAGAGAGAGGTGAAAAGATTAGTAAGAGAGTAAGAAGAGAGCAGATGAGGAATTTGGAAGGCACTTGAGTGTAAAGTGGATGGACTGTAAGAAAATGTTCTGGAAAAAGGTGAAAAGAGTTAGACAGGGTGGAAGTGAAGTTAGTAGGGGAGTGAAAGATAAAAATGGTAGATTACTAATGGAGAAGGGATAAAAAGTGAGCAGATGGAGAGAACACTTTAAGGAATTGTTGAACATAGAGGATGGAAGTAATGCGAGTATAAGTGGCTGGGGAATGGCTGGGAGAAGGAGGGAGGTGAGAAGACAGGAAGAAATCAGTAGGATAGAAGTTGTGGAAGCAATGAAGAAAGTTAAATTGGGGAAAGCCCCAGGAAATGATGGAGTGTGTGGTGAAATGCTGAAGTATGGGGGGAGAGATAGTAGTAGAATGGATGTGGAAAATGTACAGATTGGCCTGGGAGGAAGGTAGAGTCCCGGAGGATTGGAAGTCAGGTATAATTATCCCCTTGTACAAAGGAAAAGGGGAAAAAGAAGTGTGTGGTAATCATAGGGGCATCTGTCTTCTTAGTATAATAGGAAAAGTGTATGGTAGGATACATATTGACAGAGTTAGAGAAAGAACAGAGGAATTAGTTGGAGAAGAACAGGGAGGCTTTAGGAAGGGAAGAGGTTGTGTAGATCAGATATTCATCCTTAGATCTTTAGTGGAAAAGTTTCTAGAGAAGGGAAAGACGTTGTATGCGACTTTCATGGATTTGGAGAAAGCATACGACAGGGTGGATAGACAAGGATTGTGGAAAGTGTTCAGAATATATGGAGTAGAGGGGAAGTTGTTGAATGCTGTGAAGAGTATGTATGATGGTGCTAAGACTGCAGTGCGTGTGGATGGTGAACTATTTTTCTCTTTGAAGGTTGGGTTGAAACAGGGATCTGTCATGTCTCCATGGTTGTTCAATCTGTACATGATGGGGTAATAAAAGAGGTACAAGGTAGGGTAGTGGATGTTGGAGTGGCCCTGGTGAGAGAGGGTAGTGTTTGGAAACTCCCTGTACTGTTGTTTGCAGATGATGCTGTGTTGTTGAGTGAAGATGAAGGAGAGCTGCAAGGCTTGGTGGATGAGTTTGGGAGAGTGTGTAAGAATCGAAATCTAAATGTGAATGTAGGGAAGAGTAAAGTGATGGTCTTTGAGAGAGGTGAAGTCAGTGAATGTACAGCGAGATTGGATGGTGAGGAATTGGAAAATGTGAGTACGTTTAAGTACTTGGGTAGTGTGATGAGTAGGGATGGAGATTTGGAGGGTGAAGTGCTTGAAAGGGTGCAACAGGGAAGAAAGGTTGCTGGTTCTTTGAAAGCAGTGATAAGAGCCAGGGAAGTGAGCATGGAAGTGAAAAAGTTACTACATGACAGTATTGTGATACCAACTCTAACGTATAGTAGTGAAGCTTGGATGTTGCTGGATGGACACAAGTCAAGAGTGAGAGCAGTGGAAATGAGTTATTTAAGAGGAGCCTGTGGAGTCACATGAAGAGACAGGATGACAAATGAGGATATAAAGGAGCGTTGTGGTGTGGATGTGGATGTGATAGGAAGCGTTAGGAGGAATACACTGAGGTGGTTTGGCCATGTGGAGAGGATGGAGGGTGAAAGACTGACGAAGAGAGTGTATGTGAGTGAGGTGGAGGGGGGAAGAGGGAGGGGGAGGCCGAGGATGAGATGGAGGGATGGGGTGGAGAGGTATATGAGAGAAGGGACTGTGAGTTGGGAGCGGGGCAGTGAAATGGCGGGGGACAGAGCGACGTGGAGGCGATTTGTTTGTGGCCACCCTGAACGGGATTGAGACGTCTGGCAATAGATAGATATCTAAGGGGTTAGTTTCACTTGATGGGAAAGGTGGTGAGGAAGTCACTATACTTAGAGACACAGTCACCAATGTTGAAGGGGATTGTTGATGTAGCTGACCCTAATGAATGTGTCTCGTTGCAGGGTATAGCTGAGTTTGTATCTGTTCCCTTAGTTGAGGTGAAGCTCCAGTCAGAGTCAGTTGCTGGTTTAGTATGTGTGGCTGTTGTTGACCAGCTACCTGTACAAGGGGTCACTTTCCCTTTGGGTAATTACTTGGTGGGAAGACAAATGAATGCTGTTCCCTGCATGTCAAAAAATCCCCTGAGTGAGAATAGGGCTAAAGAGCTAGAAGTTGTATGTCCTAAACTGTTTCCCGCATGAGCTGTAACTAGAGCTATGACGGGGAAGGCTAGTCATAAGAATGTTGACAGTAATGGTACTGGCATTGCCGATGATGATATTGGGTTTGGGGAAACATTCTTTGCTCAGTTGACTGACTCTGAGGTTGATGATTCTCCCCAGACTAATGTAAGTGCAACGTTAGCTGATATGCCAATGATTTGCTCCGGAGATTGTCACCTTAATTGACTCAGCAGTTAGGGAAGATGAATGTGAGTCAACATCATCAGAATGTTATTATTTAAGGCCAAACATCGTGTTATTGCAAAGATGATAAAGAAAGGAAGACTGTACATCAGGTGGTGGTTCCAAGACCCTATAGGCAAAAAACTTATGTCCATTGCTCATGACTCTTCTTTAGCAGATCACATAGGGATAAGGAAGACTCTCCCACATCTGGCAGCACTCTTACTGGTCTGGAATCAGTTGAGATGTCTCCCGGCTTTGCAGATTATATTGCACCTGTCAGGTAGTCGGTAAGAGCAATCAGCCCATCGCTGCAGCTCCTTTGATTCTTCTACCTGTGTTTGAGGCCCCATACGCTAGAGTTCTTGTGGACATTGTTGGTCCTTTGCATGAAACCTCCTCAGGCCACCAGTACATCCTCACAATGACAGACATGGCCACTAGATATCCTGAAGCCATTCGCTTTAGAAATATTTGAGCTAAATTGGTTGTAAAATAAATGTTGACCTTCACCCATTTTGGTCTCTAAAAGGAAGTTTAGTCAGATCAAGGCAGTAATTTTAATTCCAGACTGTTCAGACAAACACTTAAGGAGCTGGGAATCTCCCAGATCACTTCCTCAGCATCTCATCCTCAGGGTCAGGGTGCATTATAGATGTATCATCAAACTTTGAAGAGTATTTTTTTTTTTTTTACGTGTCCGACTCTGGACAAAGGCTCCAAGGCCTATTTCTCGGGTGCAGTGACTCATCCCAAGGCCCAGTAGTCCTCCTACACCTCCACATGTCACCACTTCGGCGCTAACACCCACCATCCATATTGAATACATGCTAGGGCTGTCTCATACAGGATTGGTGTATTGGTGTTAGCAGGGGTATTTTTACGACATGTCGGCGGGTCATCTGGTAGATCAGGAAAGTCTACTTTTAGGAAATTCAAATCCTTAAACTGTTCCCTGCCCCAGCCGGGATTCGATCCTGGGTATGCTTAAAAAGTTGTGTCTTGATGAAAAGGAATGGGACAAGTGTTTGCCTTCCTACTTGCTGCAACCACAGAGACACCAAATGAGCCCTTGGGCTACTTCCCATTTCAGTTAATCATTGGCCATGAAGTAAGAGGTCCTCATAAACCACTTATAGAACAATGAGTCTAGGATGATGACAAAATTAAGATGCTTGAGTACAGGTAAAAATTGAAAGAAAGACTGGCCTATAATATGGAAATAGCAAGGGTACACTTGGAATCATCTCAGGAGAAGATGAAGAGGAGGTATGACTACACTAAGAAAGTTAGGAACCGAGTGTTTCACCCAGGCGGTCGAGTTCTTGTCTTGCTTCCTATTCATGGTCAGCCATTGGAGGCAAGTTTTGCAGGCTCTTATATAGTAGAGAAGAGGGTAGGTGAAGTAATTTGTGTCATCATAACCCCAGACCGGAGGAAGGAACGAAGAATGTGCCATGTAAATATGTTAAAGAAGTACCACAAGCGAGACGTGGACCCCTCTGGTGCTGCATGCGTGGTGTCGGCTATCGAGTTAGTGAAGGACAAGGGCTGCCCTTTGATTTTGGATCAGACATCTAGTTGGAGAGAAAACCAGGAGGCATGGAGTACATTAACTGATAAACTCTCCCAGTTGACAACAGAGTTCTGCGCCGAACTTGATGCCCTTCTCAGGAATTTCCCTGATGTCTTTCGGGACAGACAGAAGCAGCACAGCACGACGTGGATGTCGGAGACACCAGCCCTGTGAAGTAGTCACCCTACCATGATAGTCCTTAGAAGCAGTCCATCATCCAAGAGGAACTGACCTACATGTTGCAGCAGGGGTTAACTGAGCCATGTCAAAGTGAGTGGTGCTCCCCGGTCATAGTTTTTCCAAAACCTGGTAGATGATATCTTTTTTGTATTAATTATCATAGTGTTAACTCCCTTACCAAGACTAACACCTACCCACTTCCTAGAATAGATCATTGTGTGAACGTAATAGGCTGTGTAAAGTTTACTACAAAATTAGATTTGGTGAAGGGATATTGGCAAGTCCCACTCACAGAAAGGGCTTAAGGAATTTCCTGTTTTGTGGTTAGTAACAATAATTATATGTGTAAAGTCATGCCCTATGGTATGAAGAATGCTCCTACCACCTTCCAGAGGCTGATGAATGATCTTAGCAAGGACCTGAAGGGATGTGTTCCTTAAATTGATGATATAGTTTTTTAGCAACTCCTGGGAACAACAGTTGAGCCAAATACATGCCTTGCTGTAGAGACTGACCCATGCTTATTTAGTGCTTAATTTATCTAAATGTGAATTTGTAAGGGCTCGAGTGCAGTACCTAGGCAATGTGGTAGGATTAGGTCAAGTAAGTCCACCTGATGCTATAGTTGAGGCCATCGTCAACTCCCCCAACCCAAAAATAAGAGAGAGTTACAGCGATTCATGGGTATGGTAGGGTACTATTAACATTTTGTCATGAACTTCTCTGTTCTTGTAGCCCCCCCCTCCCTCACTGATTTATTAAGGAAAGGAGTAAAATATGAGTGAAAGTCAGAATGTCAGGATGCCACTTCTGAAGTCAAAACCATCCTATCAAGTCACCCAGTGCTTCAAGCTCCAAATTTTGATAAACCCTTTAAATTATCTGTTGATGCTAGTGGGTAGAGAATGGTATAGTTTTACTTCAGGATAATGATCAAGGTTTTGAGTTGATTCTGTGGTATTTTAGCTAAAAAATCAATTAATCTCAGAGAAATTATTCGACTACTGAGAAAGAACTCCTTGCACTCATACTTGCCCTTCAGCTCTTCTCTGTTTATGCTGGTCCAGGGTCAGGTGATATGGTGGGGGTACACATATCCCCACCCTCTGATATTCTTGTCCCAATTAAAGGAAAAAAGCTTAATATGACTAGCTGGGCCCAGTTTATCAAGAATACTTGCTGGAGGTTCGACATGTAAAAGATGTTAATAATATTTAGCTTACTCCCTGTTGAGGATTTAAATTTGTACAATACCCAGAAATATCCCCTGTGTAAATTTCTCCCCTCAGGAAAGTAAGTGTCACTGGCATAGTTATCCAGTAACGAACTGGTGAAATAGATGACGTGAAGATAAAGCAGGGTGATAAGACAAACCGGCATGAACATTAAATAACAGAATTGTCGCTACCAATATCCTATCACTTACTCTCATAACATTCTAGTACATCTCTTGTAAATTCTGCATCCAAGAGATTGGGTGTGCTATACCGACTCCGTTCCTTCTTTACCCCTGCACAAATGTTGACTCTATACAGGGGTTTTATCTGCCTCTGCGTGAAGTACAACTCTCATGTATGGGGAGGCTCACCACATACAGCTCTTCTCAATAGTGTGGAGTCAAAGGCTTTTCATCTCATTGACTCTCCTCCTTTTATTGACTCCCTTCAACCTCTGTCTCTTCGCTGCACTGTTGCATCTTTATCTCTTTTCTATCGCTACTTCAATGGTCACTGCTCCTCTGAACTGTCTGCATGCATTCCTCCACCTCTATGACGGGCGCTTAGCACACGTCTACCAGCAAACTCCCATCTCTTTTATGTCCAACTCTCTAATGCAAGAGTTAACCGATACTCCCAGTATTTCATTTATGCAACAGGTCAACTCTGGAACTGTCTCCCTCTGTCTGTATTTCCTGCTTCCTATAATCTCCAGTCTTTCAAATGCAGTGTGTCTAGGCATCTCAAAATGATCGGATCTTGAATTTGGCTCTCTTGTATTTTGTTTTTCTCTTGGAAGGAACAGTTTTGTGGGCTTGTTGCTTTTTGTTCCTTCTTCCTCACTTAAAAAAAAAAGTTTTGCCTTTTGCCATTAGGAGGATTCAGCAGCACCCCTTGTGCGTCAGTGTGGCCCCGGCCGTGTCCGTGAGCGGACGTGTTGTTGAGCTACACTTACTATTGTAATGTGGTGTGTAGGTGGTTTGGCGGTTTTGCAATGGCGGACCTCACGGAACAAAGAACCTTCATCAATTTCTACTTCAAGATCAACAGGATGGCTGAAGAATCTCACCGGTTGTGTCAGCAAGCCTTTGATAACAATGCCATGTCCCAGTGCAGAACATTTTTCCGGTACAAGTGGATCAAGGAAGGATGAAGGTCCGTTGAAGACGATGACCGTTCTAGATGACTGTCACAAGCAGCAACACCAGAAAATGTTGGAAACATTTTTCAGGTTATCCTTGCAGATCATTGACGAACTGTCCATGATGTTTGTGATATCGTTGGACTTTCGTACAGGAGCATGCAACTCACTTTGTTGAACGTATTTGGCATGAGATGCATTGCTACAAAATTTACGACAAGACTAGTGAGTGATGAGCAGAAAGCACATCGTGTTGCAGTTTGCAGGGAGCCCAAGAATCAGGTCAGAGGTGATGCCATCTTCATCTTCAAGGTCATAACTGGTGATGAATCATGGGTTTATGGTTATGACCCAGAGACAAAGCTGCAGTCATCACAATGGAAGTCTCCCAATTCACCGAGGACGAAAAAAGCGCATCAAGTTCGCAGCAATGTCAAGTCGATGCTGATCATTTTCTTCAATATCCAAGGGACTGCAGAAAGAATTCGTCCCATCCTGTCAATCTGTCAGCAAAAAGTTTTACAGAGAAGTTTTGCAGAGTCTGAGGGAGAACATCCTCAGGAAACGTCCAGAACAGTGGAAGAACAAGGACTGGTCCTGCATCATGACAACACCCCCGACCACACATCAATTATTGTCCGACAGTTCCTGGCTTCCACTAACATGGTAGTCATTCCCCACCCACACTATTCACCTGACCATGCCCCCTGCGACTTTTTCCTGTTTCCCAAGCTGAAATTACGACTGCAAGGCCATCAATTTCACTCGATTGAGGAGATCCAGACAGAATCGCAGGAAGGTGCTCAAGACCATCACGCCCGAAGCCTTCCAGGGATGCATGGACTCGTGGGGAAAAATGCTGGGACCACTGTATACATGCCCAAGGGGAGTACCTCGAAGGCGACAGTGAGACCTGGGAGGTAAGGTAACGTATTATCCTGTAATATTCAAATTACTGTAACTTTTGGGTAGCACCTCGTGTGTGTGTGTGTGTGTGTGTGTATATATATATATATATATATATATATATATATATATATATATATATATATATATATATATATATATATATATATATATATATATATATGACTGGATCTTGAATTTGGTTCTCTTTTGTACTTTTTTTTTCTTTCAAGGAACGTTTTGTGGGCTCAGCCTTTGGTTCCTTCTTCCTCTCATAATACATATATATATATATATATATATATATATATATATATATATATATATATATATATATATATTAACTGTCTCCCTCTGTATTTCCTGCTTCCTATGATCTCCAGTCTTTCAAACGCAGTGTGTCCAGGCATCTCGAAATGAATGGATCTTGAATTTGTCTCTCTCTTGTATATTGTTTTTCCCTTGGAAGGAACATTTTTACGGGCTCATTGCCTTTGGTTCCTTCTTCCTCACATAAAATATATATATATATATATATATATATATATATATATATATATATATATATATATATATATATATATATATATATATTTAAAGTCCTCTAATTCGGCATCTTTTGGGACCAAGCAGGTGCCGAAAGAGCAGAAACTGCCGAATGACGTGGAAAACTTTCCAAGAATTTTCTACCCATCATGGTCGGTCACCCAAGTGCAATCAGTGTCTAGCAAGTACTATTGCTCTACCCTAAGCACTAAATCGGCATTCTGTTTCTTTAGGTCATATACAGTGGAAAAGCTCACACCAAAATCTTCCACTGTCTTTTTCCTAGGAACACCCACCTCCATTTTTTCAATAATTTAATTTTCTTGGTGGTAATCAGTAGCTTATCAGTGCATTTTTTCACAGTATCAGAAGGCTTTCACCTAGCAGAGGCCATTGCACAACACAAG
The DNA here is from genome assembly GCF_032717465.1 of Coenobita brevimanus. NCBI lineage: Eukaryota > Metazoa > Arthropoda > Malacostraca > Decapoda > Coenobitidae > Coenobita > Coenobita brevimanus. The sequence goes on along the minus strand of NC_137006.1, from coordinate 22,545,748 downwards.
AATGAGAGGATAACTATAAAATGGCACGACAAAGTTTCCAAAATTTCGAAAGGTCCCGCTCACAAACCACACATGCACGAGTCATGATGGCTGATGGCAAACGCAGTGTTGGCAAGCAGAAATCTTCAAAAGCACTAAGCTCAAAAAAACGTGCTAAGCTGTAGGTGAACTGTTCAAAGTTTCACGCTAAATTGGACTTCAAAATGCTCTAGATATAGAAGAAAATCTAATATTTATTGGTGCTAAATTATTAAGAATAGCATTAGATCTAGCACCGGCAGTGCCAAATTAGCAGACCGGCTCAGTATATGTGCAGGAAGAGAAAAAAGCTTTCGTAATGGGACTATTTATGAAACCTACTAAAAGACCGGAAATACTGTAAGACCAGCTGCCGAATGAGAGGACTTTTACTGGATGTATACACACACACACACACACACACACACACACATATATATATAATTAAAGGGTGGAAGGGCATTGAGTGGGCATTTCCTTGTCCTGCTGCATGTGGCCAGGTATGCAGTGCACAGAAATTGAAAAATTCTATATTTCTTTAACTTATAAATCTCAATGTACATTAATTTTTCATATACATGTTTGGCCACTAACCCACATGGAGAAAGGCGCATGTGGCTTGGTGGGGCCCAGATAAGACCAGTGTTGTGAACTTTACATTGAGCTCAGACCTTGTTCTCGTGATTTAATCGAATTTTGACTACATTATCAAACGAAAATAATTCATATTGCACAACTGACAAAATGAAACTCTTCAACAATCAAGTATTGTTTCAACAATGCCCCGAAGCAGAGGTTCTTGAACCCGCATATGCCAGTAATCATGTTGCGTTGAGATTTTCTAACAGAGAATGGCAAGGAAATTCCAACAATATATAATATCTAAATGTATCAGTTTCACGCACCACAGCACCATGTTGTTAATGTAAAGGTCTCCAGTTTAGCGTAGACTTTGATTTTTGTTTTTCCAACAGTTTTAATCTTTTTTTTTTTTTTTTTTTTTTTTTAATGTGTCCGACTCTGGGCATAGGCTTCACAGCCTGCTTTCAAGGCCCAGTAGTCCTCCTACATACCGCACACCTCTACATGTCACCACTTCGGCGCTAACACCCACCGTCCATATTGAATACATGCTAGGGCTGTCTCATACAGGACTGGTGTATTGGTATTAGCGGGGGTAATTTTACGACATGTCGGCGGGACATCTGGTAGATCAGTAAAGTCTGATTTTTATGAAATTCAAATCCTTAAACTGTTCCCTGCCCCAGCGGGATTTGAACCCGGGTCCGTTAGGACTACAAGCCACCTCTCTACGATATTCTACGTAGTTTTAGTGCTGTTGGGATCATTTGTCTTTCCTTATAAAATTTCTAATAATGTCGTGATGGATTTTTTTTTTCAATATAATCTCATCTCTTATTTGGTGTTATTTAAATTTCGTACATATCATGCAGTTTTCGGCTTCTTGTTAAATCTTGATTATATAACTGTACTAAATGCCCCACCTAAACAAAAAGAAAAAAATCATGCTCAATACTGCAATTTAGAAGGGAAGAAACTTTCATTTCATGGTCATAATGTAGCTGAAAAAAAAAATCCATTAAATGCGATAAATGTGTGTGTATTTATTTGTACTATTATTTATTTTATACTAATTTGCTATCATGTAGGAAGGTTAGTTTGGATATCATCAGTATTGTGCCTCAAAATGACGGGGATTGGTTTAATTTAAAATCATTCATAGGAGTAACCGAATAAGTTCAGTCTTTAAATTACTGCTTAGAGGCAATGCTTAATGTGCATGTCTCACACCCATTATGCAAGACAGAACATCTGAAACTTAAAGGAAGATATATTCGTCATTTGCATGAATATCGTCAACTGAAAATTCTCAAAATAAGTGAATCATAACAGTGTCACCCAGATCAGTATGTAAGTGAATCCATCCAAGACCTATGTGTCCACAGCAAAGCATCCGATGCGTAGACTTTGGTCTTCGCCCGGTGACTTTGCCTCATGAAGTGCCAGGAGTTTCTTTTCATCTCGCTTATAAAGGCTCCAACATGCTTGTATGCGTCGGCCTGTCTCCAGCAACGTTGCTAGAAATAATTTTTATTAGCAAAGTCGAGGTCACTAATCATGAAAATGCCAGACTGATTTCTACTCATTGTCAAAACAAGTGCTCAGTACATGCATGCGTTGAAAAGTGGAGTGAGGACACCGGCGATGGCCCGAGGAGTGTGTGATGGGGGAGGGGGAAGGGGAAGGACAATTTTGACCAACTTGATCCGTTTGGCGATACTGTTTAACCAACGTAATTGGTATAACAAACGAACCAAGGTTATGGCAAAGTATTTTTAATTGTTACTTGTACATAAGTAAAACCACCTGAACTTGAACCCAAGCCTGAATTATTGTTGACAAGAAAATAGACACCACGTAAATTATTTAGTAGTTTTAAGTAATTGACCCAGTCATGACATTAGGAGTTATCAATGACCAGACCAGTAGCAGGAGTGCATACAAATTTACCCCGACCATCCACCCCCCCCTCGCCACCATTCTATGGGGAGGAGGAGGGTCCAGGTCCAAGTACCTTGATTAATATGGTACTTGATTTTGGCTTAGACTGTTCTCCTGATAGGAAGAAAACTAGGGTATTTTGTATTTTGTCCTCCAGATACCTATATCTATCTATCAATCTATCTATCTACCTATATCTATATCTATATCTATCTATCTATACAAAACTTATGTAAAAAAAATATTTTGTCCTCTCGCGGACCTCTCCTTATATGTTAAAAAAAAAATAAAAAGTCTCCACTCTCCACTTCTGACCAACTCAGTATTTTTTGACCAACTCAGAAACGAACATTGGGCGGGTAACCCCCCCCCGCCCCCGCGGTCGGGCCATTTCTGGAGGACACTTCCCTTTCTTACTATACACCCTATTAGAAAGGAATCATATGTTCCCACTGCCTACATGACATCACTCGCAGTGTGTGAAACAGGCAACGTATAAACCATATAACCCCTACAAGAGTTCTCATAGTGTCTCATTGTTTGCTTGATTAAATGCCTTCTGAGGCGGGATTCGTGGAAATACCAGACTTCTGGTTAGCTAATTCCTCTAGTACCCCTGACATAGTGTATATAAAGAAACTGGCAGAAATGTGGTGAGGCGTCAAAATTTCGCAGATGATATGTAAAAGCAGGGCCTCCGATCAATAACTGTTTTCACCAAAGCTTGCCAAATAAAGCATAGTGCAATCTTCGGTCTCCAGTATTGTAAAGAATTAATATATTAAAGTTTAAATCTTGATCCGAGTTGAACAAGCTGTAGCAGACGATGCTAGATATAAGCAGGCTGTATTTTCCAGTAGCTAGGCAACCAAATTATCACTACAATTGCTTATTCTTGTGCATTTTGTGATAGTAGTTCATACTGTACATCTCTAACAGTTTTAATATTAGTGCAATGAAGCGTTTTCTGATGTGGATTTAATCCGGTATGGAGATCACTGGAAAACTATGACGAAGGAAGCTTGTCAAACACCCCTCTTCAAATCATTTGATGACAAAATATGAAAACTTTTATTTCATACATTCTTTTTTTATGCGAAGAAGAAGGAGCCAAAGGCTGAGTCCGCAAAACAGCTCCTTCCCCCCCCAAAAAAAAAAAAAAGAACCAATTTCAAACCCTATTGATTTCGAGATGCCTGGATTCACTGCGTTTAAAAGACTGGAGATCATAGGAAGTAGAAAATACAGACAGAACGAGACAGTTCCAAAGTTGACCTGTTGCCTAAATGAAGGACTGGGAATAACGGTTAACTCTTGCATTAGAGAGTTGGACAGAAAAGGGATGAGAGTTTGTTGATAGATGGGTGCTATGCACCCGTCGTAGAGATGAGTGATGCAACTAGACAGTTCAGAGGAGCAGTGACCATTGAAGCAGCAATAGAAAAGAGATAATGAGGCAACAGTGCGGTGAAGAAACAGAGGTTGAAGGGAGCCAGTAAGAGAAGGAAAGTTGATGAGACGAAAAGCCTTTGACTCCACCCTATTGAGAAATATTGTACGTACGAAGCCTTCCCACACATGAGAGTTGTACTTTAAACAGGGGCGAATAAAACCCTTGTATAAAGTCAACAAACTGTGCAGGGGTCAAGAAGGCAAGGAGTCGGCTTAGCACCTCTTGGAAGCAGATTTTACAAGAGATGTAATATGATCTTTCCAAGATAAATCCCAAGTGAATGAAACACCAAGCATGTTCAAGGATGATGCAGGACTGAGCAGGATATTATTAAACATTAGTAGGTACTCCTGTGGAAGATTTTGACGGGTTGTTAGGTATAAAAACTGAGTGTTTGATGCATTAAAAACAGTAAGATTATTTTTACCCCAGTCAGAGATACGAGCCAAGTCAGACATCAGGTATGCCATGGCCTCATCCCTTGTTTGTTGAAGTAGCTGCTGAGATGGACATTGCGGAAACCAAATGGAAAGGTGAAGGGAGGGATCATCAGCGCACGAGTGGATAGGGTTAGATGTACAGATTAGAAGATCATTGATGAATAAAAGAATGAGAGTTGGTGATATGACAAAACTCTGAGGAACACCACTGTTCACAAATCTAGGAGAAAAATGATGGTCGTCTACAACAGCAGCTATAGATCGAACAGAAAGGAAGCTAAACTGTAAGAGAGCAGTTTGGAAATTAAAGATTTATGCCAGACTCGATCAAAAGCCTTTGAGATGTCAAATGCAATGGCAAAGCTTTTCCCAAAGTCCCGAAAGGAAGATGACCAGGAGTCTGAAAGGTATGTGAGAAGTTTGCCAATGGAGCATCCCTGGCAGAACCTATACCGACGTTCAGAAAGAAGGTTGTGATAGGAAAGATGCTTTTAAATTTTTATGTTAAGAATAGACTCGCAAACTTTTGAGATACGGGATGTTAAAGCAATTAGACAATAGTTAGAGGGTTGAGAATGGTCACCTTTCTTTGGGACTGGCTGAATGAGAGCAAACTTCCAGCAAGAAGGAAAGGTGTAAGTTGAAAGACAAAGGTGAAAGAATTTACCAAGGCAAGGTGTAAGCACAGAAGCATAGTTCTTGAGGACAACAGGAGAGACTCCATCAGGCCCATATGCCTTGTTAGTATTAAGGCCAGTGATGGCAAAAAATACATCAGCTCAAAAAATTTTAATATCAGCCATGAGGAAGTCAGAGGGGGGAAGTGATGGAGAAAGCACTGGAATCATTTAAGATGGAATTGAAGGAGAAAGTCTGAGCGAAGAGATCTGCTTTATCAGTAGAAGAAATGCTACAGAGCCATCAGAGTAGAAAAGAGAAGGGAAGGATGATGAGGTAAAGTTGTTAGAAAGGTTTCTGGCAAGGTGCCAGAAGGAGCGGGAAGTTTTCGTGTTGGACAGTTGAGAGCATTTAGTAAGAATGAAATTATTTTTAGCAGAGCGAAATTCCGGGCAGAAACATAAAAAAGATGTGATTCAGGGGTGGGTTGGCTCCATTAGCTTTCATAGGCCCTCTCTTTGTTGTGGACAGCATTAGAACAAGCGTGATTAAACCAAGGCTTTCTTGCATTAGTCAAAGGATATGAGAAAGGAATGTGTGCATCCATGCCTGAGAGAATAACCTCCATAATGCACACAGCATGCTCAGATGGATCCCGGTCATGGAAGCAATAATCATTCCATGGAAAATCAAAGAAGTGCTGCCTGAGGGCCTCCCAGACCCCAGCTCCAAAGTGCCACAGACGACGTTTTCTTGGAGGGTCCACAGGCTGCACTGGAGCAATAGGACAGGTTAAGGTAATAAGGTTATGATCGGAGGAGTTCAACGGAGAGAAAAGATTAACAGTGTAAACAGAAGGATTAATTGTAAGGAAGAGGTCAAGTATGTTGGAGCTCTCTCAAAGGCGGTCAGGGATATGGGTAGGGTGCTGTACAAGCTGCTCTAGGTCATTAAGGATAGAAAAGATGACGGCTTGTTCACCAGGTGGATCAGTGAAAGGAGAAATGGATAGAATGTGTTCCATCGTAAAAGTAAGATAGTCGAAGAATTTTTGATAGTCAGTAGTGTTAGGAGATAAGTAAACAGTGCAGATATATTTAGTCAGTGAATGACAGGAGATCCGAAGCCAGAGAGTAGAGAATTCAGAAGAATGAAGTTCAGGAACACAAGAGCAAGATAGGTCGTTGCGTACATATACACAACAGCCCCCTTTGGCTTTTAAATGAGTATAAAGAAAGTAGGAGGATACAGAAAAGGGTTTGCTGTCAGTTGCCTCAGAAAGCTGAGTCTCTGTCAGGAAGAGAAGGTGAGGTTTATGGAGAAGAGGTGGTGTTTGGCAGAGAAAACGTTAGAGGAAAGGCCGCGAATATTGCTGAAATGAAGAAGAAGTGAGTGAGACAGTGGTTCCAGGCAGCTCATTGACTCGCCACCGGGAGAGGGGTGGATGGTGGGGGCATTTATGTCCCCCCACCCTTTGGGACTCCGAGGCATGTTTTACAGTAGGTGTTATGTGGGTGGGATGTGGTTGAGAAGAATAGGAAAAATACACTGAGGTGATTTGGACATGTGAAGAGAATGGAGAGTGAAAGACTGACTAAGAGGGTGTATGTAGGTGAGGTGGAGGGAGGGAGAGGGAGGGGTAGACCGACGATGAGGTGGAGGGATGGAGTAGAGAGGTTTATGAGGGAGGGGGGGGTGAGTTGGAGGGAGGGTAGTCAAATGGTGTGTGACAGAGCGACTTGGAGGCGTTTTGTCTGCGGCCACCCTTTGCGGGATTAGGGCGTCGGGCTATAGATAGATAGATAGATAGATAGAAGAAGAGATTGGAAATGGAAACTGTCTGCTTACATGAACTTTTGAGTCCCAAATCGTTAAGGCAGCATGTAGTAATCTCACCAAAACTTCATCGCTAAGAAATGAATTATTTGAACAAAATAAATGCTAGTACTAGTTTTTGCCAACCAGTCAAGACATGCAGTTTATAAGTAAACTGTGGCCGAAATAAATACATTGAAGTACTTTGGGGTAACTATACAGAAAATTAATCAGAACAGGTAGTAATCCCAGTGGTATGGCAAATGCTGACAGTTATAATGCCAGGATAGGATTCTGATTTTGCAGATGTGTCATTAATCCAGATCCTCAGTTATGATGGTAAAATCTTGCTATAAATCGTTTTATGAGAATCAGTAGCATTCCTAGGGTAAGTTGCCAATGATGACATTCTTGATTTATCTAAAGGCATGAAAATGTTTAATAGCTACGTCTTTGGGACAGTCACCAGTGATAGACTTATCAATAGCAATTTCAACACGGTTTGATTTAATTTGGATCTGCGTCTTTCGCTGCTTGCAGGATGAAACAGTGGATTCCCTCTCCTCGGGGAAAGATGATCATTTCTGTGATGCTTAATGAAGATGGGGAAGAGTGTTGTTTTCCAAATCAAGGAAAAATGGAATCACCTGTAATATGCATCATCTTTGTCAGTTCCTGCAAGTTTGTGTATCCTGATGCTTGACTGGTCGAGAAACTAATTGCCATGAATACCTCATATTCTGATGGTTTGATAACCATATTTTCTTTCTTTTTTACCTAATTTATTGCACAAAAAGTACCCGTACATGATTACTAGACACTGTATTATTAGAGTATTTCTATATACAGCATTTGCTTGCTTCCTTGGCTTGATTTTGTAGCATTTGAAACAATCAAATTTCTTGCCAGAGCTTAACCACCTTATACTTTGAACACAGTAATTTTGAAGTAAAAAATTCTAAGAATGCTTCCTCATGATACCCCAATGTAATTTTTAATGCTGTACACAAGTGATATATCATGTAGCCTGTATTGGGTGTAATAAAGTAACTCCTCTCTGTCTGGCTAAGCAGACATATCAACTGTCGGAGGGTTATTGCCCCTGCAGAACAATCCCATTCAGTGAACCAGTGTTCACTTGCAGTGGACAGAGCCTTGCCAGAGTGAGGTGCAGGAAAGTGTGGAGGTTTGGTTCTTGGATAATTACCACACTTCCGTCTCCACCCAATTGACAAGGGTACCTTAATAGGTCCCACATCACTCTGTTAATTGGTTATATGATCACTATCCTGGGTTCCTGGAAGTCGATAAGCTTGTCATTCACTGTAGAGTCACCTAAGGAGGAAGTAGCCAACACTGCATGTAGCTTGCAAAGCCTATAAACAACTGTATTCTTTTTTATACTTTGGTGAAGTACGAAATAAAGACATAATTACCAACGTTAATTATTTCTTGACTCGGTGGTAGGCACAGTCATCATTCCAACACAAATACTCATTTAACAGATGGGCTGAAGTAGAAATAGAACAATAAATCAAAAGTAAAAGTATTAAACAATGTGCCCATTAAAATGGGCAATGTAATCATTCACTCACCATGCATCCCATCAAAATCTTTGCTCTAGCTGGGGCCAGGATAGCTCAGTGGCATCGCTCTCACTTTACGACCGTAGGATTGGTAGTTTAAGCCCACACCACATTAGCATATTACTGGTGAGAGATGTAGCCGTCTCTCCAAGGATCTCTCCTTGCCCTGCAGAGCTAAATGGTCCACTGGTCCTGGCTCGGGGAGTTCACCTCTTTGCTCTAGCTCACAAAATTTTTTAATATCGTAGTCAGTCCACACATCATCAATTTAGCCATTAATGTTCATTACCGGATTCAATCTATACACCATAAATCTATTTTACTCCACGTGCATGTTTCTTTAACCTCATTACTATAGCGGTGTCTTTATTACTCTTGTTCATTAGCCAAATAGTTATCATGTTGCAAAAGTTTGAAAGTCTCTTAACAATGCAATTCACGTCTACGTGCGTGTATATGCCAAACCACAAAGAACGTGATTCACATCAATGTGCCTGGGAGGGTTTTAATTAAAAAAAGAAAAAATCTAGGGTGAACTCACAGCGGTCTCCAGATCCCCAGCTATAGATGTTTGCTTTGCCTGCCCCACCCTATCCCAGTCTCTCGATCATAGAACGAGAACCCACCCTACTCAAATTTCTGAATTCATCCCTGTTTCAACCAAACTTTTGTCAATGATACAGTAAGAAGGGATGATGAAATTACAGGGTCAGCATGGTGAAGGGCCCAGAGGTCAAGGTCATATGGGTGTGGGCACAATATCCCTTAAATCCCTGAACAGGTTTCGACCAAACTTTTGTCAATGATAAAGTGTGAAGGGACAGCGAAATGACTAGGTCAGCAAGGTCAAGAGGTCAAAGATCAAGGTCATGTTGGAGTGACTTAGTTTATATAGTCATTTCAACCCACAATGGTACCTGTCATGGAGGTTGTGTGGTATGTCCATGCACAAGGCAAGGTGGAGGAAATACTGAGCAATGATTTGTGTCGAAAGCTCGAGGACCGAGTTCTAGGCATTTCATTTTTAAGAGTTTATTACTATTTTGAATACTTCAGTTTCTCATGTACTCATCATTTTTTCGTTACTACTGCAAAATTTCTTCACTTTTATTAAAACATCCCACGCAACTGTGGGACGTTTTAATAATCTTGGCAATATGACTATTATTCTTACTTACTTTATGATTGCGATATTTCAAAGGTTAGAGCCATCAAAGTTGGTCAGCATAGTCAGACACCTGTCCGCTTCTTTTTGCCAAATATAGTAGCAATCCGGCAACCAGATCTCCAGATATTATCTGAAACACTGAGAAGTGCTTCAGTGAGGGTACCCCAAGAACAGCTTAAGCTACGAAGCTGAAATTTTACTACAATATAACCTTAAGGCATGGCTGGATGAAACTTTGCCGGTAGAGTGGAGAAAGGCTGTGATTGTACCCCTGTACAAAAATTAAGGTGTGCGAAGTGAGTGCAAGAATAATCGTGGCATAACTTTATTGAGTGTTGTAGGGAAGGTATAGGGAAGAGTTATTATAGAGAAAGTATGAGACATCAGAAATCCTAGTATGCGATGAACAGGGTGGCTTTAAGAGTGGTAGAGGATGTGTGGATAAAATATTTGCAGTGAAACAGATAGTGGAGAAGGCTTGTGAGAAGGACCATAAGGTGTATAGGCCATTTATGGATCCGGAAAAAGCATACGACAAGTAGACAGAGAAGGATTGTGGAAGGTTTTGTGCATGTACAGTCAGGGAAATTTCCGCATTACCCACCTCCAGAAGCACTGGTGTGAGACGGGTGAATGTGAAGCAGCAGCCAGACCTCACATGTCTGGTAACTGTGAGTGTGAAGGAGAGGGAGGCGAGGGACTGGGGGATGATAGATTCAGAATCACGTGTAGGTGTCCAAAGTTTGATTTGGACAGTGTTTTGAGTAAATTTAGTAAAGAAGGATGACAATATGATGCTAGCATTCTATGGGAAAAAAAAAAATGTCTGTAGAGCTAGCGTTGTCAGGAAAGTTATGAAAGTTTGCTGGGTTCGGACAGAGGTTTGAATGCTTTCATTTATATAATTTAACATGAGACGTTTCCCCAGGTGATATTCATAATGATATAACATATTTTTATATTTTGTGTTGACTCGAAAACAAAACCACTATATTATCCATCTCTCTCTCTCTCTCTCTCTCTCTCTCTCTCTCTCTCTCTCTCTCTCTCTCTCTCTCTTTCTCTCTCTCTCTCTCTCTCTCTCTATATATATATATATCTATATATATATATATATATATATATATATATATATATATATATATATATATATATATATCTATATATATTGTGGTACATACCAACTGCATTACATGGGGCTGAAACATGGAATATGGGTGTAGCAGAGAGGAAAAGTTTGAATGTAATGGAGATGAGGTGTCTGAGGAGTATGTGTGGAGTGACGCGTATGGATCCAGTGCGGAATGATGAAGTGCAAAGGAGAACTGGAGTTGTTCGGGAGATGGATGGTAGAGTTGGGCAGAGGGTGTTGCGATGGTTTGGGCATATGGAGAGAATGGATAATGAGCGATTGGTGAAAAAGATAACTAGATCTGATGTGAGAGGTGTAAGGCTGAGAGGAAGACCACGAATAGGATGGATGGACAGTGTGAAGAGAGCGCTGGATGCGAGAGGGATATCTGTTGAGCAAGGAAGAGTGGCTGTGCGTGACAGAAATAAATGGAGAGAAATTGTGAATGAATAAGTGATGACGCAGCCCTGAGGGGATATTCTCCCGCATTTAGTCTGATCAGCTATTTCAGGTCAGGTGCGGGTAAGGGGATGAGTCTGTTATGATGTGGCAGGGGTAAACCAGCTCTGCGGTCGGGCCCTGCTGCGGATGTCACTGATTGCATTGCACAGTTGACCCTTGTGCGGTGTGGTGCGGTGAGGATCTGTCCGTTCTCCCCTTTGGGGCTAAGATGTGAATGAATGTGTTTGAATGGATGAGTAAATGGGGAGTGTGTCGTCCTGTCTCGGCTACCTCCCTTTCCTTGGGGGAAGCGGCCTATTTATATATATATATATATATATATATATATATATATATATATATATATATATATATATATATATATATATATATATATATATATATATGTATATATGTACGATGGTGCGAAGGCTGCAGTGCGTGTGGATGGTGAACTAAGTGAATTTTTCTCTTTGAAAGTTGGGTTGAAACAGGGATGTGTCATGTCTCCATGGTTGTTCAATCTGTACATGGATGGGGTAATAAAAGAGGTACAAGGTAGGGCAGTGGATGTTGGAGTGGCCCTGGTGAGAGAGGATAGAGTTTGGAAACTCCCTGTACTGTTGTTTTCAGATGATACTGTGTTGTTGAGTGAAGATATAGGGGAGCTGCAAGGCTTGGTGGATGAGTTTAGGAGAGTGTGTAAGAAACGGAATCTAAAGGTGAATGTAGGGAAGCGTAAAGTGATGGTCTTTGAGAGAGGTGAAGTCAGTGAATGTACAGCGAGGTTGGATGGTGAGGAATTGGAATATGTGAGTACGTTTAAGTACTTGGGTAGTGTGATGAGTAAGGATGGAGGTTTGGAG
>NC_137006.1:22518688-22531188 GCF_032717465.1 Coenobita brevimanus | reverse complement strand
CAATATCTCCTCTGAATCAGTCACCAGTGCAGTATCATCTGCAAACAGCAGCTGCTTCAGATTCCACTCTCCACCATCAACATTCACCAGACTCAGACCTCCACCTAAAACTCTTGCATTCACCTCCCTTACAACACCATCCATGTAAATATTAAACAACCAAGGTGACATCACACATCCCTGTTGCAGCCCCACTCTCACGGGAAACCAATCACTCACAGCATTTCCCACTCTTACACACGCTCTACTATTTACATAAAAACTTTTCACCCCTTTTAGTAACCTACCATCAAGTCCATACAATCTTAAAACAGTCCACAAAGCCTCCCTATCAATTCTATCATACGCTTTCTCTAAATCCATAAATGCCCAAAACACATCCTTGCCTTTCGCTAAATACTTTTCACACACTTGTCTCACAGCAAACACCTGATCAACGCATCCCCTCCCTCTCCTAAAGCCACACTGCTCATCACCAATCACTGCCTCTGTACCCTCTCTAACTCTCATAATTAACACTCTACCATACACCTTACCTACTACACTCAACAGACAGTTGTTATTATTGTGAGTGCTCAGGAAGTCTCCAACCATCTAGCAGCGGTGTAATTTGAGTATAAGTGTTATTACATTTTTTCTTGTGCTGTATAGCATAAGGTGTTAATTCGTAGGCCTGGTGAGGTTTTTGTGATTGATGTAAAGTTTTACTGTCAGCCAGTAGTAATAATATTTTGTATCTGTAATAATATATCTTGCATTAACTGAGCATTATCCGGTTTTCTCATTTTATCAGGGCTGACTTAGATAAATTTACTCTTGCTAATTTCGTGTTAATAGAGGCTATTGCAGTTAACCATACCTTTAACCTGTTTTTGCCATTACATTATTCTTATGAGTCCTGAATGTTTTGTTGTTAGTTTGAGCATTAAACTTTAACTTGTAATTTTACCTAACTCTTTTGTTTTGAACCTGGAACTTTGCGGGACAGTTTTCTCTGTTCCGTAACATAAATTTGGCGACCTCTTATCAGGATAGTCAGGATATTATCATAAGGATATTGCTTGATATTTTGTGACTGTGATTTATTCATGATGTCTACTATTACTACGCTTGATGAAGCCAAAGATTTTTTGTCAAATGTGCAAACAGTGTGTGATGTAGAAAACAGAACAAAGAATGAACTTAAGCTTGTTGCTCAACAATTGAGAATTGTTGTTCGCTCTCATCATTCTAAAGATCAAATTGTTGACATGATTAATGAAAGCTTGTTTAATGTAACTCCTCCAAATGAGCAAACGCAGATTGAATTAGCTAAGTTACAGCTAGCACTGCAAGAGGCTCGTGCTAAGGAGGCTGAGGCACAAGTTGAACTTGCTAGGATTCAGGCAGACCATGAGTATCGCATGAAACAAGGTGGAACTGGATCATCTAGCTCTGATGATTTTGATGTGGCTAAAAATGTTAAACTTGTCCCTCCTTTTAATGAATCTGATTTAACAAAGTATTTTCAGTTGTTTGAAAGGGTAGCTACAGGTTTTAATTGGCCCAAAAAGTATTGGCCAGTACTCCTTCAAACTGTTCTCACCGGTAAAGCTCAAGTAACTTATGCATCTTTGCCTCAGGATCAATCTGATAATTATGATGTAGTTAAGAGCTTGATTCTTAAGGCCTATGAGCTTGTTCCTGAAGCCTATAGAGTAAAATTTAGGACAACTTATAAGCAAGATAAGCAATCCCATCTTGAGTATGCAAAAATCAATGAAGATCTGTTAGAGCAGTGGTCAAATTCTAAGAATGTATATTCTGATTTTGATAAATTTAAGCAGATGATTTTGCTGGAGGACTTCAAAAGGTGTATTAATAGAGATGTAAGCCTATACCTTGATGAGAGAAGATTACATAATTTGTCTGATGCTGCAGTTTTAGCTGATGAATATGTTCTCACTCACAAGAGATATTATAAAGAAAAAAGGAAAGCTGAGAGTAAGTACGTTGCCTCTACTCAGAGTACAGGTAACAGGAAAGAGAATAAAGATGATGTTTCTCAGGAAGTAAATACCAGCTTCACCTCTAGATTTCAGAAAAGTAAATGTACTTATTGTAGCAAGCTTGGTCATACTGCGGAGAAATGTTTCAGGAGACAGCGTGATGTGAACAAAAAGGAGTCTTTAAATATTCAGGGAATTGGTCTAGTGTCCACCCTTGAGAGTTCCCAGAATTCTTTAACTGAGTTAACTGAACCTGCTTTGAGGGGTAAATTAAATTCTCATGATGAAGCTCCTCTTTTGAGCAGTAACGTGGGTGACACTCTCAAGAGTTCATGTGCTAATTTCCTGTCTGATGGTTTTGTCAGTCCTCTGGACAGTAATGACAGGAAATCAGTTAAAATATATCGTGATACAGGTGCTTGCCAATCCCTTATGCTGACCAGTGTTCTAGGCTCTAATGTTAATTCCTCTGATAAAACTGTAATCTTACAAGGTGCAGGGAATAATTACTTCTCTGTCCCTCTGTGCAGAGTGAATTTAGAGTCTGGTTTTGTTAATGGTTCCATTATGGTTGGGTTGGTTGAGACACTCCCAATGTCAGGTGTAACTTTCTTACTTGGAAATGATATTGGTGGAAGTCAAGTGTGTCCAGCTCCTCAGTTGTCTAGTAAGCCAGTAACTGCGACCCAGGATTGTGATGTCCCTGATGTGTTCTCTGCATGTGCTGTCACTAGGGCTAAGTCCAAAGTTACTGGTGACTTAGAGGATAATGATGATGATGATGTTATCCTAGCTGACACTTTTCTTGCTCATTTGGACCATGCACCAGATGAGGCAGTACCCCGTAGTGTTGATATTTTGTCTCGTCAAGAGTTGGTTGAGTTGCAGGTTGCTGACCCTGAGTTGAAAGGTCTAGTTAACTCTGCTTGCAGTGATTAAGAGTCAGCTGGTGCTTCTACTTGTTATTATATAAAGTCAGGAGTACTTATGAGGAAGTGGAGACCCCCAACAGCATCAGCCGACTGTGAATGGGAGGTTGTACATCAAGTTGTCATCCCTCGTGTTTGTAGGCAGGATATCATTAGAGTGGCTCATGATTCCAGTTTGGCAGGACACCTTGGAGTGAGGAAGACTGTGGCACGCATTTTGAAACACTTCTACTGGCCAGGTATCTTCAGGGATGTTTCCTGGTATTGTAAGTCTTGTCACACCTGTCATGTTGTGGGGAAGTGTAATCAGACCGAAAAGGTTGCACCTCTAGTTCCCATTCCTCCTTTTGAGGCGCCATTCACCCGTGTGTTGGTGGATATTGTGGGCCCTCTTCCTAAGACTTCTTCAGGATTTTCTTATGTGTTGACCGTGATTGATATGGCTACTCGTTATCCTGAAGCCATTCCACTTAGAAATATCTCAGCAAAGAACGTGGTTAAGGAAATGCTAGGGTTCTTCACAAAGTTTGGTCTGCCCAAGGAGGTACAGTCAGACCGGTGAAGTAATTTCATGTCAAATGTTTTCAAGCAGTCTCTGAAAGAGTTGGGCATCACCCAGATCACGTCTTCAGCTTACCATCCCCAGACCCAAGGAGCGTTGGAGAGATATCATCAAACACTCAAATCAATGCTCAAGAAATACTGTTTGGAACATCAGAAAGACTGGGATAAAGGTCTTCCATTCGTTGTATTTGCCGCAAGAGAATCTCCAAATGAATCACTGGGCTTCTCACCTTTTGAACTACTGTTTGGCCATGAAGTAAGAGGACCCCTTAAGCTACTCAAGGAATGCTGGCTGTCAGAGGAAGATGACGTCAACCTGCTGGAGTATGTGATGAAGTTCAAAGAACGGCTGTCCACTGCTTTACAGCTGGCGAGAGAGAATTTAGGAGCTGCTCAGGAGAAGATGAAGACTTGGTATGATAAGAAGTCCAGGTTACGCCACTTTCAGCCAGGAGATCAGGTTTTGATTCTGCTACCGGTGCATGGGCAACCTCTTCAAGCCAAGTTTAGTGGTCCTTATTTCGTGGAGAAGAAACTCAGTGATGTCAACTATGTCATCGCCACACCAGATCGTAGAAAGAAGAATCAACTTTGTCACATCAACATGCTAAAGTTATATCACAGGTGGGACAAAAATAACCCAGTCTGCACTGTAGCTGTTCCACCCGAATCTGCAAGTGAAGTTCTCCCATGCAGCATGAGCCTGAGTGATAGTTTCGGGAAGAATCCTGATATCATGAATGATCTCCAGACTAAGCTTTCTCATCTAGCTCCCGAGGAAAGGCAGGAGTTTTGGGCATTACTGCAGGAGTACCCGCAAGTGTTCCGTGCCACTCCAGGAAGAACCACTGTGTTGATGCATGATGTCAATGTTGGAGACGCAAAGCCAATTAAACTGCCTCCTTACAGTGTGAACCCAGTGAAAGTTCCTCTTATCCAGAAGGAGCTTGGCTACCTCTTGGACCACAAGACGATTGAGCCCTGTCAGAGCGAGTGGAGTTCTCCTGTCACTCTAGTCCCTAAGCCAGGTGGGTCACAGCGGCTTTGCATTGTCTACAGACGTGTTAATCAGATAACCAAAACAGACATGTACCCTCTCCCTCGCGTGGAAGATTGCATAGACAAGATCGGAAAGGCTAGGTACAAAAGTAAGTTTGATTTGTTAAAGGGATACTGGCAAGTACCTATGACTGAAAGTGCTAGGGAGATCTCATGTTTTGTCTATCTATCTATCTATATACCTAGGCTGCTTCCCCCAAGGAAAGGGAGGTAGCCGAGACAGGACGACTCACTCTCCATTTACTCATCCATTCAAACACATTCATTCGCATCTTAGCCCCAAAGGGGAGAACGGACAGATCCTCACCGCATCACACCGCACAAGGGTCATGTTTTGTAACACTAGGAAAGACTTTTGCATGTTCTGTAATGCCAAATGGTTTGAAGAATGC
This sequence comes from Coenobita brevimanus, assembly GCF_032717465.1. NCBI lineage: Eukaryota > Metazoa > Arthropoda > Malacostraca > Decapoda > Coenobitidae > Coenobita > Coenobita brevimanus. The sequence goes on along the minus strand of NC_137006.1, from coordinate 22,526,256 downwards.
ACCAGCCACTTTTCAGAAGCTCATGAATGTTGTAACAGAGGGTTTGGCAGGGTGTGTTGTTTATATTGATGATGTATTAATCTTCAGTGACAACTGGAAAGATCACCTATGCCATGTCAGTAAATTTCTTGAGCATTTGGTTCAGGCTAATCTTGTAGCTAATTTATCAAAGTGTGAGTTTGGTCAAGCTAAAGTTCAGTACCTTGGGTACGTAATTGGTGATGGACATGTTGCACCACCAGGAGCTAAGGTTCAGATTATAAGTGATCTTCCCAGACCTAAAAGTAGGAAAGAGCTACAAAGATTTTTGGGAATGGTAGGTTATTACAGGAGAGGATTCTGATTGTTAGTACTAGGTTTTTTATAAGGGGAGAAAGACAAATAATGTAGGATTCTGGAAAGATTAACCAAGATAATAATGCTCCTCTAAGAATTGCTCCTCTTCTAAGAGCTAGTATGGGGGAAGTTATAATGGAGGATGAGTTGTCAATGTTTCTGAATCTAGCTAAGTTAAATTCTCTGGTTATAGAATAAAAAATTAAGCGGAAAGTGTAACATACCGTTAATATTGTTGCGAAGATGTAAAGAAATAAAATTACAGTATTGATTCATCTTAACTTTTCAATTCTTGTATCACCACTTACAGACCTACTGAAAAAGGGAGTTAAAAATGTCTGGACCGCTTCCAATCCTCCGGGACTCTACCTTCCTCCCAGGCCAATCTGCACATCTTCCACATCCATTCTACTACTATCTCTCCTCCATGCTTCAGCATTTCACTACACACTCCATCAATTCCTGGGGCTTTCCCCGATTTAACTTTCTTCATTGTTTCCACAACTTCTATCCTACTGATTTCTTCCTGTCTTCTCACCGCCCTCCTTCTCCCAGCCATTCCCCAGCCACTTATACTCGCATTACTTCCATCCTCTACGTTCAACAATTCCTTAAAGTGTTCTCTCCATCTGCTCACTTTTTCTCCCTTCTCCACTAGTAATCTACCATTTTTATCTTTCACTCCCCTGCTAACTTCACTTCCACCCTGTCTTACTCTTTTCACTTCTCTCCAGAACATTTTCTTACAGTCCCTCCACTTTACACTCAAATTCCTTCCAAATTCCTCATCCACTCTATTCTTACTCTCTCTTATGAATCTTTTCACCTCTCTCTTTCTTTCCACATATAACTCTCTCTTCCGCCTCTCAACTTCTTCCACGCCCCTATTTCTCATCCATTCATTGTATGCTTTCTTCTTTTGTGCCACTGCCTGTCTCACCTCTTCAGTCCACCACGCTGTTCCTTGCACCCCCCTCCGTCTTCTCTTCCTTCCACACACCACATCACATGCTCCACATATTTCTTCTGTAAATATCTTACACACACCTTCCACGTCTCCCATCTGCTCCAATTCATATTTGCCCAATCGTTCCTCCACTTCTCTCTTATACTCTGCCTTTTTCCCATCCTCTTGTAACCTTTCCACTCTCCTTGCAACTACTCCTTCCTCTCGTCTTTCCCTTCTTCTATTCCTTCATCTTACTTGCATTCTAATTCTGGCCACCACCAAGTAGTGGTCAGAAAGTCCACTCCTCCAACCTCTATACACTCTTGCATCCTTTACACATCTTCGCATCATTTCATCCACACACACATAATCAATCATTGCCTTCCTTTCATTCAGTTCACCACCCACCCTTTTCATCACTCGCCATGTATACCTGTGGATCATTTTATGCCTGAAGAGGGTATTGGCTATCACCAACCCCCTCCCAGCACAAATGTCCACTAATGCACTCCCATTCTCATCTATCTCAGCAGGCACACCCCACTCACCAACTATTCCATCCATCTTCACATTCCCAACTTTACCATTCATATCACCAATCAAAAACACTCTCTCATTCCTTCCAAATTTTTCCATGTACACTTCCACATTTGTCCAGAACTCTTCTCTCACTCTTCTAGCACGATCTTGCATTGGTGCATACACACACACACAATCGCCCACATTTGTATTCCAACTTTCAACTTTACCCACACAATCCTTGAGCCAACTGATCCATACTGTCTTATGCTTCTCTTCCATCTTTTACTCACAACTATACATACTCCTTCCTTCGCCCTCTCATTCTCACCTACTCCTGCACATATACCCCATCCATACTCCCATTCTCTCACACTTTCTCCTCTCCATTTTGTTTCAGATATTCCACATACATCCACTTTCGCACCCTCAAGCACCTGGACAATCTCTCTCTCTTTCACCTCATCATTCGCTCCTCTTACATTCCATGTACTCATTACCAAGTCCTTTGTCCGGTCCTTGGTCGTCATCGTTTGGTCAGTCCTTGTCCGAGGCTTCTTGTTTGTTTTTTTAGTTAGTTGTTTTCCGGGGAGGGGCACTAACCCTCCGCCAACCCTTTTAGTCGCCTTTTACGACAAGCAGGGATACTGGGGGAGTATTCTTGAAAAACCCCTACCCCCAGGGTAGGGGTGTATATTACGGTGCACTCTTAACCCTTAATTAAGCACCAAAAGGGATAAGATAAAGTTTAAGAAAACTAACTTAACTTTACTGTACACTATAACATACACAACCAAAGAAGAAACCAGGGTTCGTTTTACAAAAGGGAGGATTCATATAGGCCTCAGGATACAAATATAAAACAAGTTATTTCTTACCTAACTAGAATACACTCAGTGGAAGCTAAGTATTCACAAAGCTCGAGGAAACATGGAGACTTCAAAGGTTAAATCCAGATATAAATCACACACTAGTGTAAATGGAGGAGTGAACCAAAAATGGGAAATTGTACACAAACAGTGTGTTTTGTAATCAGAGTCACATATTGAGTAGTGTTGGGGAAAAGTGCAACACAATGTGACAAAAGAGTAACGTGACAGTAAATGTGTACAAATGTGTACAAATGACAAAATGTGTACAGGGATGTGTGTACAAAATGAGATAAAAATCTGTCTCTTCACACTTTCCTGGAGCTTATAAAGGTTACTTACTCCGCCTTTCTCAGCTAATTAACCACATAGGCTGTCTTAAAAATAATCTTTGCCCATACAGAAACAATAGAGCCACCTGCTACCAATGGGGGCCTCATACACTTCAGACAGAACCAATTGCGTGCCATCAAGAACGTGATGAAAGCGCCGTTTAGGCTTCTAATTTGCTCCTCTCACTATGTCACACCCACAGTTGAAGGGCAAGAGGAACTTTCTGGGTAATTTGTGAGAAAAACATGTGAGGTGTTATCAGTTGAGAAGGCAAAAGTGACCGCTGGTTAAACACAGCTGGGGACCAGGGTTACCCTTACAGGCAGCAAAACTGATAAGAAAAAAGATTTACTGTTTTTGAGGCTCGCTTCTCTCTCCTTTCATTATCATCCTATTTCTAATTCACCCATTCGCTACTGGGGTAACTATGCCAGTGACACCTCCCTTCCTGAGAGAAGAAATTTCCCAAGGGGATATTTCTGGATACTATACAATCAAGTTCTGGACAGGTAATCTGCCAAAACATTACTAACACCTTTTACATGTCTTTCATCAAGGGAGTATGATCGCAAAAATAGGTCCCAGCAGGTCAATCTTAAGATTTTTGTCCTTAAATCGGGACAAAATTTCATAGGGTGGTGATCAGTGTTCACTACAACATCACCTGACCCATCAGGTTTTGGAACCATTATGACCGGGGAGCACCACTCTTTTTGACAGGACTCGATTAACCCCTGCTGCAAAATGTAGTTCAGCTCCTCTCAAATGATGGTCTGCTTCCGAGGACTAGCCCGGTAGGGGGACTGCTTCACAGGGCTGGCATCTCCAACGTCCACATCATGCTGTGCCACTTCGGTCCGTCCTGGGGTGTCCCGGAAGACATCAGGGAAGTTCCTGAGAAGGGCAACAAGCTCAGCACACTGCTCTGCAGTCAAGTGGGAGAGTTTATCAGTCAGTGTACTCCAAGCTTCCTACTTTTCTCTCCAACTGGTCATCTGGTCCAAAGTCAAAGGGCAGCCCTCGTCCTCCGCCAACTCGACAGCCGACACCACGCATGCAGCACTAGGGGGGTCCGCAAACTCGACAGCCGACACCATGCATGCAGCACTAGGGGGGTCCACGTCTCGCCTGTGGTACTCCTTCAACATATTTATATGGCACAATCTTCGTTCCTTCCTCCAGTCTGGGGTTAAAATGACATAATTTACTTCACCTACCCTCTTTTCCACTAGATAAGGGCCTGCAAAACTTGCCTGCAGAGGCTGACCATGAATGGGAAGCAAGACAAGAACTTGATCGCCTGGGTGAAACACTCTGTGCCTAACTTTCTTAGAGTGGTCATACCACCTCTTCATCTTCTCCTGAGAGCACTCCAAGTGTGCCCTGGCTACTTCCATACTATAGGCCAGTCTTTCTTTAAATTTTGACACATAGTCTAGCAAGTTAATTTGGTCATCATCCTTGACCCATTGTTCTTTAAGGAGTTTAAGAGGACCTCTTACTTCATGGCCAAAGATTAACTGAAATGGGGAGTAGCCTAAGGACTCGCTCGGTGCCTCTCTGGTTGCAAAAAGTAGGAAGGGCAAACACTTGTCCCATTCCTTTTCATCAACACATAGTTTCCTGAGCATACTCTTCAAAGTTTGGTGATACCTCTCTAATGCACCTTGACTCTGAGGATGATATGCTGAGGAAGTGATCTGTGAGATTCCTAACTCCTTAAGGGTTTGTCTGAACACATTGGAATTAAAATTACTGCCTTGGTCCGACTGCACTTCTTTAGGGAGACTGAAACGGGTAAAGAATGTTAGCATCTCCTTTACAACCAATTTAACTGAAATATTTCTCAAGGGAATGGCTTCAGGATATCTAGTGGCCATGTCTAACATTGTGAGGATGTACTGGTGGCCTGAAGAGGTCTTAGGCAAAGGGCCAACAATGTCCACAAGGACTCTAGTGAATGGGGCCTCAAACACAGGTAGAGGAATCAAAGGAGCTGCAGGGATGGGCTTATTGCTCTTACCGACTAGCTGACAGGTGTGACATGACCTACAGAACCGGGAGACATCTCGACGGATTCCAGGCCAGTAAAAATGCTGCCAGATGCGGGAGTCTTTCTCACCCCTAAGTGACCTGCTAAAGAAGAGTCATGAGCAATGGACATAATTTTTTGCCTATAGGCTCTTGGAACCACCACCTGATATACAGTCTCCCACTCGTTATCATGAGCAACACAAGGAGGTCTCAATCTTCTCATTAACATGTTATTTGGCCTTAAATAATAACACTCTGTCAGTTCAGACTCACATTCATTTTCCTTAACCGCTGAGTCAATTAAAGTGGCAATCTCTGGATCAGATCTTTGCATATTAGCTAACTTTCCACTTGCATCAGTTTGGGGAGAATCATCAACCTCTGAGTCATTTAACTGGGCAAAAAAGGTATCACCAAGCCCAATATCATCATCAGCATTGCCAGTGCCATTACTGTCAACGTTCTCATGGCTGGCTTTTGCCGTCATAGCTCTAGTTACAGCACATGTGGGAAACAATTTAGGACATGTATCCTCCAACTCTTTAGTCCTATCCTCACTCAGGGGAGTTTTTGACATGCAGGGAACAGCGCTCATCTGTCCTCCTGCCAGGTCATTATCCAAAAGGAAAGTGACCCCTTGAACAGGAAGTAGGTCAACACCAGTAACTAACACTGATTGGAGTTTCACCTCAACTAGGGGAACAGACACAAACTCAGCTATACCCTGTAACAAGACACATTCATTAGGGTCAGCTACATCAACAATCCCCTTCAACATTAATGACTGTGAAGCTCCTGTGTCTTTAAGTATAGTAACTTCCTTACCACCTTTTCCATCAACTGAAACTAACCCCTTAGAAATAAAGTTAGCAAATAAATGACCTGGGAAGGAGTCACTTTGAGTACTGCTTGGGGGAGGACACTCTTATGGAGTCTTATCACCACTCTCACCTGAACCTGACGGCTGCACTGCTCCAGTCTTACTAGTATCTAACAATGGCTCTACAGGAGTCTGTCTATCCACCACTGACAGTTCCACTCTGGCCTTATCAACAATATGCATCTGCTGAGCTTGTGTCTGACTACCGCTGACAATATCTGTGGATGGCTGCTCTCTGTTGGTGTCAAAAGATTCCCAAGAGTTTATCAGAGTAATTGGTTTTACATTAGAACTTTTCCCTCGTTTCTTCCAACACCAATCCTCCAAGTGCCCTGTTTTCTAGAAATACTGGCAAAACTTGACACTTTCTCTTGACCCTCTGGCAACACTGTCCTCACTTCCTTTCGTAGAACGAACATGCTCTGGGGTTGCAGTGTTCCCATTAGTGTCACTTGACATTAACATACCTTTACCAGAAGAAGGGTTCACAAAAACTTGTTGATTCATCCTCCTACCCTTAACAAATAACTGAGGCTTACGTTCATGCTTATGAATAATACTATAGTTATCTGCTACAACAGCAGCCTCAGCTAGGGTATCTAAATCTTTTTCCACTAAGTATGTAGCCACATCCCTATCTATCTTACCAGTGAACTTCACCAAGATCATTAATTCTTTAAGTTTACAGAAATCATCAACTTTCTTAGAATGCAACCATTGATCAAACAAGTCTGTGAGTACTCTAGCATATTCCACATGAGTCTGATCTTTCTGTTTAAAGGTGGATCTAAATTTAAGCCTATATGCCTCTGTCACGAGTTCATATGCTTTGAGAATAGCATCTTTTAAACAATCATAGTTGGCACTTTGATCAACAGATAGAGAAATATAGGCCTCTTGAGCCTTTCCTTTCAAAACACTTTGCAGCAGTACTGTCCAAGAGTCTTTTGGCCATGAGAGACGACCTGCTGCCTTTTCAAACATATGGAAATACTTGGTGACATCTTGCTCATAAAAGGGAGGTACTAGCTTAATGTTCCTAGCAACATCAAAAGATTCCTTGGCAGATGAACTACCGGCTCTAGGTAAACTATCAGGGTGCTTCAGTCTGAATTCGTGATCCATTTCCTTTTGTCTCATTTGAGCCTGTAATTCTATTTCCCTCATTTTTACTTGCACTTCAAGTTCCCTCAACTTAATTCTGGCTAACTCAAGTTACACTTTGTCACCAGTATCATGAGCAGAAAAATCACTAGGGCCAGGTATCTCTGATGCCAAAGACTCAGGGTCAACACCTTGTGTCGTATCAAATGGCTCAGAACTAGCTACAGAAGACTCCCTTTGCCCAAACATGGTGTCCAATATTAAATCGAGTAACTTAATCTTAGTGACTGAGGCAGGAAATCTCAACTGTAAGGCCTGGGCAAGCAATATGAGCTCGTGTTTTGTGAGTATTTTCACTCTGGTTTGGGAAAGCTTAGAATCCAATAATGCTTTTACATCACTATCACTCATTAGGGCCAAGATTACTTATTATAGTTAAGTAGGTAAGAGTAAGCACTGTGTATGTGGCCAAGGTTCCCAATATTATGTCACAGAGCTATCCTGGCAGGGTCGCCAAATTGTTATGGGGTGTATCTCACGGTGC